>NW_028327176.1:39575000-39877500 GCF_987537825.1 Furipterus horrens | reverse complement strand
GAGAAACACTGGCAGGATGGAAAGATGATGTTCAACATACAATGTTAAACAATCGTCCCACTATTTGGACTAGGGTAGTGCTCATCACATTCTTTTCTTCTTCCAGGAACTCAGAAAATTCACTTCTCAGCTCTCTTGCAGTTAGACAAGCCATATACTAGATCTAAAGGATGAAACATGAGCTGAAATGATGTGTGTCACTTCTGGATGCTCCAGTGTCCCTTTTCTGGCTGTGCAGTAATGGGAAAGTGGAGCATTAGTCAGCCCAGACTGCTGAATCACTGGGTCTCCCAAGAGATTCACCCAGTTCTGCAGTTGACTTTGCATGAGGGGGAAAAAAAACAACTTCAACTGTTTGTTTGTTGCTGCCGTACCTGCCATATGACTTTGCCATTTGTAATACATTTACCTTAGTATTTAATGTTTAAAAATAAATGCTGTGATTGTGATTTGCTCAGTAGTATAGTATTGTGAGGTTGTGGAGGGTGCCTGGTCTGTGTATGATGGGGGTGGGGGAGGTGGTAACAACTGAAAGTTATAATTTAGGGGCCCTGATTTGGTATGCCTTTTCCCTCTCCTCCTCCCTCTCCTTCTTTTTTTATATAATTTCTTCTCGACATAAGTAAGGATCCTGTACTTTCCTCAATCCTTGAAATGCTATGCTTTTGACTGAATAACCTGCAAATTTAAGAAAAAAAAATGCAATAGAAAACAAAGAATAAGTCACTGGATTGGCTGTCACAGATCCCAGTGCCTAGTCTTAATTTTGAATAAAGGTTTTTAATCTCATTGGTGTCAGATTCTTTATTCATATGTTGGAGACAAGAATTGCCTTTTGGTCCTGTTAGAACCACTGCAGTCAAAGTATTCAAAGACTATTTTAAAAATAATATTCCCAAGCAGTCTTCAGACTCAGGATTGAAGAGAAATGGCTCAATTCCATAAGCAAGACTTTAGAAATATGTTGTAATTTACAGGTCAGTTTTCAGCACTTAAGCCACAGCAGATAGAGATCCAGCACAGGTTTCATAGAGCAGCTTGTGAACCCAGAAATAAACTGCATAAACTTCCTGGAGGAGAATGTGCCAGAGAAGACGAGCTGCCCCTTCACTATCCATTCTCTCCTTCTTTTACTGCAATCGTCTTGTATTTGTTTAGACAGGCAATGTGGCCAGCTAACAGATTCTATTTCCCAGATCCTTTGCATTCACATGTGATTATGTGACTATATTTCAGCCAATGAGAAGTTAACAGAGAAGTCTCTTTAACGAGTTTGACAGACTGCTAGAGACCCTCTTCTTCCCCTGCCCACTTCTTTCCTCCCTGCCTGGCCATGACAGCGGGAGATTCAGTCGTCATCATTCTTCTGACTAGTGCTAAAGTCGGTGGAACAGAAACATAAAAGAACTCAGGCTCCCGATGCCCCCCGGGAAGTCCGCCTGCTTGCCCTGAATTGCCCTCTCACGGGCTTTCTTCACACAAGAGGAAAACTTCTAACTTATTAGGCTACAGACTTGGACATCCCCATTCCTATTGGCAGAAACACAATTCCTAACTGATAGAGCAGTGTCACAGGGCAGGCCCAAGGGACAGGGCTGTGAGAGTCTGGAGCTGAGATAACTGCCTGACACTGTCAAGTTCCCACAAGCCTCTCCCAGAGGAGTCTCTGGCCAAGTCTCTGCTCAGAGCATGGGCTTGAAACCTCAGGAGACAATATGACATTAGCGGTTAAGAGTATGGTCTTTGGAGTGTGACCATCCCTGTGTTGAAAGTCAGCTCTGCCACATACTCTCTATGGTTTTGGCAAGATTTAGGACAACTCTGAGCTTCAGTTTCCTCATGTATAAAGTGAGGATAATAATAGTTTTACTTTCAATAACATGAGAAATGGAATGAGCACATTGCCTGGCACACAATAAACCACAAGGGACTCTCCATTATCTCCATTCTCTAGATAGAATTCCAGTTATTCAATTGACTTTACAGGTTTATTTTCAGTTCCTTCAGGGTGTCATGGATGCGTGGTCTTGTAATCCAATGTCAGCCTCAACAGAGTGGACTACATATGTCCTAGAAGCACTTGAACATCATCTGAGCTCTCTGCCCACCTGGATCAGGAAGCAGAGCACAGGCTCAGATTAGTCCTTCACATGAACTATAGGGTCCAGTGACTGAGATGGAAAGAGCTATGTTTATGTGGGTTAAAAAGAAAGTAATTGTATTCTTGAGAATTCCGGTTCTGAAAGTTCACAGCATGGATTAGTTGTGAAACCAAAATAGTTGTTATCCTTATCTTCATTATTATAGAAATAGAAATACAACAGAAACAGAAATATAAGTTTATAAATGTTTCCATGCTTCTACATACCATCCTATAGGATCTGGTTGTTTAAAAAGGAAATAAAATGCAACTTTTCTATAAGTTTGCCATTACATCAAAATCAAGAGCCGTAAGGGGGAAAAAAGCGAGTAAAAGGCTCAGCTCTCCTTCCATCCTCCACATCGTCCAAAAACCACTTCAGTCCTGCTTCTGTGACAAAGCTGCTGGACACAAAGCTCTCTCTGGACTGCCAGACTCCCACGGTTCCGGTTCTACTACCCTCACCTCACACATGGTCAGTGTGCAATCAAAAACATTTTGAAAGAATGAATATGTAAATGCAATGTCCACCTAACTAGACTTCGCTTCCTACCTATCTTTTACCCCACCTCTGGGATGATCGAGTTGCCCTTCTGTCTTAACTCCATCAGGATTTTCAGTGGGATTCACAAAATTAAAAACAACAACAACAAAATAGTGCTCCAGAATAATTCTTCCAAAAAAGCTGACTCAAAAGCCTAATAAATAAAACAAATAGAGAAGGAGCTGTCCTGACAACAGTTGGGGTGAGAGGCCGGGAGCACAGCAGATCTGCTTTCCTGTGATCTACAACCCTCCCCTCACTGTCCCTAAGGGGTTCCAGACAGCACAGCTGGAAAACCATTGACATAAACACTCAATTTTACATCCCTGCTTTCATCACTCACCTCTACCCCTTGCTCCCAAATATGCAAAGCAAACACAGAGCCATGCAGAATTGCCCAGAGTGTCCCCTACTAGCACTCTGCTTATTTTGTGTTCTTTATGAAGAGGTCTCTTCTCCATCTTGCTGCCTGGTAAAAACCAGTCCTTGATCAATCAAATGCCTGCCCTTGTTTTGTGAAGTGTTCTCTGAGGGGTACAAACCACATTGGTCTCCTTTTCCTGTGCTTTTTCCATGGCGCTTGTGTGTGCATCTCTTAGCTTTCACTGTACTGAATTACAATCATATGAATTACCCATCCCCATCAATTTCACTGGATGATATTCCTCAAGGACAAGTTCTGTATCTTATTTATCTTTGTGTTCCAGGGGCCTGATGAGGAATCTGGGCTATAGTAGATGCCCAATAAATCACTGCTAAATGAGTGGCTAAACAAATTGATACATTATCACAATGGTCATTTCATATTGTCTACTCTTTGTTGTGTTATTCTGCCTTCATAAGTATATAATAAATAATTTGAAGTCAAGGACCAATTCTTATATTTTTCTTAGTTTTACCTCAACACGGTACTAGGAACATGGATACACAAATAAAATGCTTTCTAGCTGAAATAAATTACATCTAAAAGAATTGGCATTGTGTCAACAGATTCATACATGGTATTTAGCACATGGAAAGTTGTACTAACATCCAATAAACATGTAATGGAAATGAAACATTTGCATTCTACTACAGAGACAAGACAAATATATTTTTGGTAGCAAGAAGTCAATTTTGAAAATAAACGTGGCTTTTAAATGTCATAAAAATTTAAGGACTTAGAGTTTAGGGACATTGGATGCTTTTAATGTAACTGTGTTATTTCAGAGTTCAAGAAGCTAAAACAAGAAAGAGGTAAGCACAGTTACATTGTACCATGGACTTCAGAAAAGGTGATTTCAAAGTATTATATGGAAAAGTAAGCAAGATCTCAGACAAGAGACTCATAAAAACAAAAGCTTCTCAAGACAATAGGAAAACTTTCTTAAATGAAATTCTGACAACAAAGAAGGGAGAGGTTTCTAAATAAGTGATGTAGCAGCCAAGGGAGCCTGATGTCAATTGCAAATTCTGTGATGGTGCTTACGTAGATTAAAGGAGGGTAAGTCGCCAATGGTGAGGAAAGTACTCTCCAGAGAAAAACAGTAGTACCATCTGAGTAGAAAGCCCTATGTGAGTGAAGACTTGTGAGAAACACCAAAGACAATGCAAAGTCCTTTAAAGCTAAAGGAAAAGGAAAAGCTAGAGCAAAAGGAAAATGAAAAGTGTTAGAAAGTCTACTTGGGGCAAAAGGTATAAAATAACTTTCACAGATAGAAAGTAAAGCCATTCAACCCTTTTTGACTTCCTCTGTCAAAGAATATCATTTTTTTAAATATAAACGGATAAACACATTATGGAGGGGGCACATCAAGTCAAGGATAGATGGAAAGATGTGACAGGAGAGATACTAGCACTCAGAGGTTGGCAATAACTTGGTGGCTCTTGAGAATAATCTTGCTCAGGACACAGAAAACTGATAATTGGTACCTTGGCCACCTCTTAGGAAAGTCCTCATGGATCTGGAGAGAGAGAAAAATATTTTCAGCATAAAAGTGATGGACTGTAGAACTATTCCCTTAGCTTGGTCAAATATCAATGAATTGATTCAACTGTAGAAGCCATGTTTACTGAATATTCAAGTGCCTCAAAGTTGAGAAATCTGGGATATCAGATGATTGCGCAATGGGGGGGGGGGGTCTGAAAATATCCCAGCATATTGTAATTATAGGTTGAATCAAGTAATATTCAATTTAAAAGGGAGTAAAATATTCCACTGGGTTAAAAAAAAAAAGGAATTATTACAAACAGTGAAAGATTTGAAAAAGGTGGCCTAGGAGTGCTGGCTTGACTGAAAAGTATTTAAGACTCTTAGTAACCTGTAAGTTACAAGCAGGTGAATCAAAAATTATGATATGGCTGCTAAAAATGTTAATTCAATTTTAAGCAGCATGAATAGTGCAAAATTCCAATAGTAAAAGTAATGGTCCCACTCTATTATTAAAAGTGTGACCTGCAATATTTTGCTGATTTCTGAGAGCTATCACTCACTAAAACACATTTAAAAAAAGAGCTATCAGAAAAGTGTGGACACTCAAAATTATATGTGCTATATAATGACTGAAGGAAGTGATGTTCCTCTATCTGTAGAAGAGACACTAAGAGAGGGAGATGAATATACTGCCTTCAAGTATTTGCAAGGCTCTCAGGTCAAACTTGTTTTGAATACATCCTTCAGAAATATAGGTTCCATGAGTGTGAGCTACAGGGCAGCAGTCTTTGACCTGGCAGAGTAGTTCCCAAATATTTTGATCTCAGAACCCCTTTACACAAAAATATTGAGGACTTTATGTGAGCCATGTCTATTGGTAATTATCATATTTAAAATTAAAAATGAGAAATTCTTATACTACCCTTGTTTGTTTGTATTCTTTTTTATTCTGTTGTTCTGATTGGTTGCTTTTTGCTTCCTTATGTTTCAAATAATTAATTTGACTCTCTGCTTCATCCACTGTATTAATGTTTCTCGGTAAATTCTTTTTTATTTCAGTTTTGAATCCTTTGTTTCTAACTGGATCTGTTTTATGCTGTTGAGGCCTTCACTAAATTCCTTGAGCATCCTGATCACCAGTGTTTTGAACTCTGCATATGAAAGACTATGTATACCCATTTTATTTAGTTCTGTTTCTTGTGTGTTGATCTGTTCTTTCATTTGGGTCATGTTAATATCTTCTCATTTTGGCAGCCTCCCTGTGTTTGTTGTTATGTATTAGGTAGAGCTGCTATTACTCCCTGTCTTGGTAGAGTGGCCTAATTTAGTAGGTATCCTATAGGGTCCAGTGTCATAGCCTTCCCTATCACTCAAGCTGGGTACTCGAGGTGTGCCCTTCATGTAGGCTGAGCACACCCTCTTCTTGTAGTTGAGCTATGATTATTGTTCACAGGTAAATGGGAGGGATTTACCCAGGCCAGTCAGCTGCAAGGACTGGCTGTGATCACAGACCACCAACCTGCACCCTTTGTGGAGGATCAGCTGTGCCAGGGCAGGGTGGTGGTGCTCCAATGTGGTCTGTAGCTATCTACTGGTTGCATAGGTTCTGGGGTTTCCCGGGTGGTGCAGGGTAAGGTCAGGCCCCACCTGTGTTTGCCCTTGGCCACTCTGCCTGAGCTATAAAGCAATCTGAGATGGCTGCTACTTGTATTGGGCTTGGTGATTCCCAGGAAAAGCCAAGCTATGAACCTAGGGTGGTTGCTGCTAGTGTAGGGCCTGGGGCCATTTAGCAAGAAGTATGGGGCCTGGGGGCTCATTGAAGCTGGCTCTTGCTTATTTGCGAGGATTTGGGAAGTTGTGAAGCATGAGCCAAGACCAGCCATTCATATAGGAAAGCAGCCATTCGTATGGGAAAGCCCTCTGGCACAACTTCAAGCATTTCAATATTTGCATGATACGGATGCCAGAAGAAGAGATAGAGCAAAAAATTGGAAATCTATTTGAAAAAAATAATGAAAAAAACTTCCCTAATTTGGTGAAGGAAATAGACATGCAAGTCCAGGAAGCACAGAGAGTCCCAAACAAGATGGATGCAAAGAGGTCCACTCCAAAACACATCATAATTAAAATGCCAAAGGTTAAAGATAAAGAGAGATTCTTAAAAGCAGCAAGAGAAAAGCAGTTAGTTACCTACAGGGGAGTTCCCATACAACTGTCAGCTGTTTCCTCAAAGAAAAACTTTGCAGACTAGAAGGAATTGGCAAGAAATATCCAAAGTCATGAAAAGCAGCCAAGACTGCTCTACCCAGCAAAGATATCATTTAGAATCAAAGGGCAGATAAAGAGCTTCCTAGACAAGAAAAAACTAAAGGAGTTCATCATCATCAAACCATTATTATATGAAATGTTCAAGGGAATTATTTAAGAAAAAGAAAAGAATCAAGACTATGAAAAATTAAATGGCAATGAATATATATCTATCAACAACTGAATCTAAAAACAAACAAAGCAAAAAAGAAGAACCGAGACAGAATCCTGGATATGGAGAACATTTTGATGGTTGCCAGATGGCAGTGTGGCATGGGGGAATGGGTGAAGAGGTGAGAGAATTAAGAAGTGCAAATAGGTAGTCACAGAATAGCCATGAGGATGTAAAGTTCAGTATAGGAAATGGAGTAGCCAAAGAACCTATACACATGACCCATGGACTTGAACAATTGTGCGGGGATTGCCTGAGGGAGTGGAGGGTGTTGGGTGGAGGGGGACAAAGTGGAAAAATTTAGGACAACTGCAATAGCATAATCAATAAAATATAATTAAAAATAAATAAAAATGATAAATGAAAAATATTTATTTAAAAATAAAAACCCATCATATGTAAATGTAAATGACATTCTGAATGAAAAAGATGATAATAATTTAACAGCAAAAGTTGCTTTTCTTTAAAAATCTCTTTAATATCTGGTTCAATAGAAGACAACTCGATTTTTGTATCTACTTCTGCATTCAGTCTGTTATGATATCACATGTCATATAGGTACTGGAAAACTTCACTGTACTCTTGTGGGAGGATGAGATTGTAGAGAACAATTTTTTACTTAGTATTTATATGAAAAAACATAGCTTTGACCTTAAGGGGCCCCAAAATAGTTTTAAGAACCCCTAGGATGACAGACGTACACTTGAAGAAATGCTGGCCTAGTATAAGGAGAAATTATTAAGAATTAAAATTACCCAAAATTGAAGTGGATCACCTCACGAGACTAGTTCTAAGTTTCTGGAGCTATTGGAAAAAAGGCTGATTACCACCTTTCAAGAATTTCATGCTTTAAAGAAAGAGTGCACTAAACCACTGTAAATCTAGTGCCATCATTCTATGGCAATGTTAGAAATCACTTTTCCACAAATACCCATTTCTAAAGAAGGTATCATTCAAAAAGTACCCATGTCTATCAAGTAAATAGTCTTAGAGTTACTGGCAAATGGAGAGGTCTTTGGTTCAGTTTCTCACACACTGCAGAATCCCCCTGGGCAGCATTCCTGAGAGAGGGTCATCTAACACCAGAGCCTTGAGACCTTTAGTGGTAAACATCTATTTCAGGAAACTCAGCTCCTTCTATTTCTCTAAATGTTACAAATTCTAAAGTTTCCCTGGAAATCTCCCTCTTTTACCATCTAGAAGGACTGCCCCCATTAGAACAATCTAGAATACTATTCTCTCTGCTTCATGACATGCCTTCAAGTATTTGAAGACAGTGATTTCATGTTTAGATGCCTTTTGAATAAAGAGGTTAGACTTTATTTGTGAGGTAAACATGATTTTAACAAGTTGGCCAAAAGGTATTCCCCACTTAAGCATTTTAATGAAAAAAATTTTTAAAAGACATTAATCAGGAAGTTATTAAACCTTTCTCTCTACAAAAGTTTTTTTTTTTTTTAAGTAAATCTTTTAAAACACTCTGCTGTGTTTCAAAGGAATTCTATAAATCATCCAGGTCCCCCCTTCACATGAACAATTAATTTACTAGTCTGAAGTTGACTTGTTGACAGAATTTTTTAATCTATATCAAAATGAAGTTTTCAGTCTGATTTATAGATTAATCAAGATAGAATACAAAGTGATTTTGTGTTTTATGAAGATACATTATATTAAATCTGAATCAGGTTACTGAACTGATTACTAATAAAAGAAATATGTATTGTGTATCATAATCTGGAGTCAAAATCTGTATTTGTTTGAGTTGACCCATCACTCACAAATGAACTTTCCAACCAACCTCCCACCCAAATAATAATGAAACGTACTAATCAACAGCAGCCTAGGTGCTCAGAAAACATGTATTCTAGCAGAGTTATGCTATTCAGCATTCACTTTCATGGCTGCTCAATTCACACACAGTTAAAACCTAGGGCTCGGCCTCCACTCTCAAAATCCCACGAAATGGGTGAGTGATTAGATCCTGTGGTTACCTGAGTCTGGAGCCACACCTCAATTATTAGCTGCTCTCAGTATGCAAACCTCCATCCTCCTATTTTGTCTAACAAATTTCTCAAGTTTTTCTTGAATCTTGAGTATAAAAACTGAATTTGGGGTACCACTTGGGGGTCACTCTAATAACAATAAGGAACAAACCCAGTCTTTCAGAACAGGAAATGTTTACTATTTTCCAAACTTGAGGAGGTGCTTGAGTCATTTGACGTTCTGAAACCATGAGGAATAATTTAATATGAGTAAGGAGAACAGAGTGAAATAACTGGACTGCTGCTTTGTCTAAACTTAGAACACTTTCCACTTGAGAAGTAAGTGAATTCATCTCTTCTAGTCATTGCTGTAAATAATATTTATTTTCCTGTCCATAAACCACTAACATCTTATTGTTTTTTTATAAGGTAGGTCCTTAATCCTCTCATTGTCAACTTTTCCACTTACCATAAAAGCCTCTCCCACCCCCTTTTCTTTAATTGAAGTAAAATTTAAATGCACAGATCTTAAGAGTATAATCTGATTTATTTTGATAAATGCACACATCCATATTACCACTACCCCAATTAAGTTATAGATCATTTCCATCACCAAGGAATGTTCTCTCATGTGTCCTTCTAATCGATCACCATCTGCCCATAGTTTTGCTTGTTCTTCAACTTCATGTAACAGAAACATGTCATCATGTCAGGCTTCTTTCACTCAACACAATGTTTTGAGTTTCACCATGTTGTTGAATGTATCAGTATGTCTTTATATTGTTGATTAGTATTTCACTGTATGAATATACAATTACCTTTTCTCCCATGTGTGGGCATTTGGATTGCTTCAGTTGGGGCTATTATGAATAAAGCTGGGATAAACTTCCTATACAAGTCCTTTATTGTAAATGTAGTTTTTCATTTCTCTTTGGTAAATATCTAGGAATGGTGGTGCTGGGTCCTAGAGAAAGTCTAAGTTTAACTTCACTGGAAACTCCAGTTCTTGTATAAGAGTTTCAATTGCTTCATATCTTAGGAAGCTCCAGTTCATACTTTTTTTTTTTTTAGGGGTAGTTTCCATTAAATCAAGGTTGTGTTTTTTGTTTTGTTTTGTTTTGTTTTTTACATTTAAACACTATTACATTTTTAATCATCAGTGTTCATCAGAAAATTTTTTTTTTACATTTCCACCAGTTTTACAGTTTCCACCAGAAATATGTGAGAGTTTTGCCTGTCTATAATGTTATTGTCCCTACCTGTCCACCTACCCTGACAGACAACACATGCTTCTCTAAAGGCTAATTTCCAGTTAGATCAAGTTTCTTGCATTATAATATTCCCAAAAGGGAATAAATTATGATTCATGCTGCAGATGAAATTTTAAAACTGGATTTTCAATATAATCTGCCCAAAGCCTAAATTTTACAGAACAGGAACTTGGAACACAAAGAGTTTAAGAGAACTTTCTGAAGGAGAAACAGCCAATAGCAGACAGAGGCAAGATTAAAACCCCCTCCTCACCCTGTCTGATAACAACCTTAAGACAATTCCACATGACCTTTATTCTTGGTTCTAACAAAGACTGGCATTCTCCTATCAGGGGCGAATTTAATTCCAGATTTTCCTGATGTGACTTTCTTCTCTGAAAGCTAAAATCAAGTGGTTTACGTTCATGGGATTAACAATATATTGGATTTATTTAATAGAATTTTCAGAAAATATTAACCATATTTTCTGAGAGAGTAGTACAGCCTTGGTCAACATTCTCATAAGTAGGAAAGAATAATTTCCCCCTATTTTTAAAAAGGCAAATACTTTAGAAAGAGTTAGGTGACACGCAAGATCAATGAGGCAAAACTTGGGCTTTCTAACTCGTAAGCTTGCCAACAAAGCAGACATTGCTTGCACTGGATTCACTAAACGTCATTCACTACTTTTATGTGTACTGTTGTGTTCAGCTTTTGAAAATGTAAAACTGACCCAACTTTTTACCATAGCACAATTATTTCTGGACAGCTTTCACATGGAATGGTTATTAGTGTACAGAAGACATGGTATACATTGCTTTTTAATCACACTGCTCCGATGCCCAGGCATAGCATGCCTGCCCCAGGCACCCCACTTCCAGACCTCTGTGAGGATGACCTTGCCTCGGGCTTTCTTAGGGTATTTTCTTTGTGAGCAGTTGTGCTACCAAGCAGACAAAAGGATGGATTTTTTTTATAGATTTATGTCAAAATCAATCATTATAAAAAGTTGAAAAATCAGTTTTTAAAATCTCCTGTAACATAAAGAACACTCAATTAGCTATAGATCAAGGAGTTTAACACATTTCAGATGTCTTGGATCTATAGAAGAATGGAAGAAATAAAAAAAGTTAACATTTTCTAATAGTAAATCCTGAAACACCTTTTGGAGTGAGTAGAAAGAGTTTATATTTACATTATGGAAAACTGGGTGGTTTGAAAACTCAATTCATTGCATTATATCATTTGTCTAATACTGTCTTTTCATATGCATTTTCCTCTAACATCAAACATTTTTTACACTTCTATTTGGGGCAGTTTTTATAAACAATTATACTTACCTTGAAAAAACATGACTGCCTTTTATCTAAGGTATTCAAGCCACTTTGTAAAACTTCTATCAACAAAAGCTAAAAATCTATCATTTGATTTAGTTAATATTTGAGTTTGCAGGAGTAAAATCATCAGTCTGCAGCAGCTGTGTGCTGTGTGTTAAATCTAGAGCTGGTATTAGTCTATCAGATATGCAAATATTTATATCCTCATTGGCTAAGTAAACTGTTCGGCTCTGCAGACATGATAGGTTTGTTTAGGAATACTACTAGTGACTCCCTTTTCTAATAATGGTTTTTCTTGTGCTGAAAGTCACACTTCTGGTTTGAATTTGCCTAAAATATCCAATGCAAAAATTAGCAAAAATCCTTATATACTTCTGGAAAAAGAAATCAGATTGGCATATATCAAAGAATAGAAAGAATTGAATAGACCAGATATGGGGGTGGGTGGGTAATATATTACAATCTTGACCTTCAGTTTTCAAATATACAAATGAAGTAATCCTTAAAAAAACACAGTTTTCTTTTTAAAAACTTTTAAAAGAAAAACATAGCAGGGTATGAGTGTTAATGAATAAGAATTCAAGTCTTTGTTTTTTTGAAGGTGACATGCTAAATTTAAATGATAACTTGTGTCTGGAAAATCAGGGTTTTTTTTACCCCCTAATTTCTAAGCCCATGGAAAATATCCAAATATATATATATATCTTTGTGTTCACCTGTGATTTGGTTTTCTTAGGATGGTGCCCCATAAATGGAATTGTTGAGTCAGGCAATATCTATCATTTAAAAAATCTTGATACTTATTTATAATTTCTTCAATTGTGACATCAGATATATAAGACATACCTGGCAAGATCCTAAAGAGGGCTAGAGACAAAAGATCTAAAAAATAACTATGTCCTATAATGATTTTCTAATTTTTCCTAAAGTGTGATTTATTTCTAGAGAAAATAATCATCAATTTCCTGGATGAATTTTATTTTTCTCATTTCTAAATAAGATAATTATCATTCCCCAAAGATGAAAATCACCTGATTTGAACACTATGGTCCAGGTAGAAATATTTACAACCACCAAGAGTGCCAGGCTCTTTGCACACATTTCCCCCTGTTTCTCCACCTGTAATGGCTACTGTAACCTTGTGAGGCAAGTATTAACAGCACAATATAAAGGGAAGAAATTAAGGCACAAAGAGCTGGCATAATCCACAGCTAGAAGGCAGCTCTGCGCCACTCAAAGCCCATGCTTCCCTGCATGCTACAACATTAGTCATGCAGTATGCAATGGGAAAGAGATGGTTCAAATAGATCATAAAAGGCTTCATTGTAAAAATGACATTTAAATTAAGTCAATCCAAGAGGAAGAAAATTCAAAGGAGAACAAATTCAAAGTAGAACAAAGTTTCAAAACTTTATGGTGGAAAAATGTTGATTCACTGAAGCTGCCTTGTGCCAGCCACCATCCCTGGTGATGGAATGATGTAGATGAAAAGCCACTGTCAGCAAGAAGTTCATAAGCAGGTCAGACAGTCAAGTATGCAAAATTATTGTATCAATGTGATAACTATTGGGTTTGGGCTATGCCGAGGAAGTCATAAGTCATGGAGGACAGATACCTCACCTAGTGCAAGAGAAAGGGGCCACCTAGGTGGAGATTTTAAGGATGAGTAACTATAAGCTAAGCAGAGAAGCAGAGAAGTGAGAGCATTTCATGCAGAGGAACTGAGACATGCAGAGCTGTGAAGACGAAAGAGTGCTGGAGGTTCAGAAATCATGGAGCCCAGGTGGGTGTATGAAGACAGCATGAAATGATGTTGGAGTGCTGCCAGAGCCAGACCACAGAGGTTCTTTTGTGCGATAGTAGGGGCTTGAACTTCATCCTGAAAATGACCAGCTACTCTATAGATATTACTTAATCCTTCTGTTATAATTACTATTATAACAATAATGACAATAATGGTAACTAATGCCTAATGTTAATGTTTTATATGAATAATCTAATTTAATTCTTAAAACAATGCTATGAGGTGAATACCATTGTCATTATGTGCTAATCATTGTGTTAGTCTCCAGGGATAGAAATGTGACAAGAATGCCATGCATATTAAATAGAGAAGGGCATATTCAGATTTATATTTTCAATGATCATTTTGTCAGGAATTTGTTAAGATGGCATTTAAAAAGCTATATGGCAAGATGAAACTGGTTATGAACTATCTACCATATCGAGGCAAGATATTATGAAAACTGGAGAGGAAATAGATTTGAGAGCTTCTTAAGAATAGGTCATGGTTACCTGACAGCTATGATACAGCTATGGAGGACCAGGTAATGGGAGGTATCTGGGATGATACTTACATACCGGGTGGAGGTAATCCTTTTCTCTAAAATAAACAATACAAGAGGAGGAACAGATTTTCTGAAGGAAGGTAATCTCTTTACACTAGAAATGTGGATTTTGGAATCCTAATTTAGGGGCAATATGTCCACAATCATGGGTATGTATGAAGCAGGAAGAGCAAGAACTAGAAGAGGGATGAAAATGAACTCTAACAATTGTTTAAGGGGTCACTGACCCATTATTGAGAGTACCGCTATGCGTAAGGCTAGGGATGTAAAGCTGAGGGGCAACAATGTATATTTGGAGTTATACACATGTAAGTGGAAGCTGAACCTGTAAGAGAAAATGAACATCCTAACAGAAAGAATATGAACTAAGAGGGTCGATGAAGATGGAATTAAGGAATGTCTACATATGATGTATATATAAATGGGGGCCATTTTAATGAAGATATGATGTAGACTCTTCCAAAATATAAGAAAAAATAAAAAGAACATTTCAGAGAGCAGAACACCGCTTCATGTTGATTCAATTATATATTCTCAGCCCATCCTGTTCCCTTTCAGATCACACTATACAAAAGCAAAAGTCAACTATAGCCAAGGGCCATAACCTTGACCTTGGGAGAGAATGAACATAATTGATTGGCATGAAGAATCAAATTTCTGGTCTCCTAACCAAAAATCAGTAACCAACTATAGAACCTCATTCTGGACTCATCTCAAATTTCTAGTCTACGTATGCATTTCTTTCTGTTCCTTTTCATATGCAAAGCAACTAAAGATTTTAATTGACATTTTCAAGAACAAGTCATTGAATTTCACTTGAAGTCTTCAAATTGAACTGATATGTTGAAAATTAATCCTGTGGCAATTAGAGAAGCTGTTTTACATGTGACGTTGAGAAAAGACACTCTCAGCTTTACTTAGTCTGAGAAAAAAAAATTTTCTATCATAAGTTTCTCCTTTTTAAGGAGATAATGGGTGAGAGACCATTTCCACAATTGCCTCTAATGCTATTGCTGCCTGAGAAAACATGTACGGAGGCACTCCTGGCTGATCTGTTGGCCAAGCTTTCTTAATATGCTATTCTACCAAGGTGAAAATGTTTAGGGTTCTTCAATTCACAAAAGAATAAACTTCTAACTTGTTGAAGGCAAAACCAAATATATATATAAAACAATACTTATGATGCTATATAAACAATCTTTTTTTTTCTACTTCAGAGCAGGAGTACTGTATGGAGATAGTAATCAGCTGTAATTATTGCTTTTCAAAACTCAAGATTTAAAATCCACAAAATACTTTAAAAATAAATGCAGGAAGCTTCATAAAATACATTTTCTCAATTTAACAAAGAAAAAAAATCAAACCAGTTAGGACACTCAAGTGTTATTTGCAGCAATCATGATAAGTCAATTTTGGCTTAAACCATGATTGTTATAAACACTCACAAACATATTATTTACCAGATGGCAATCTTACTCAAGCAAACACATAAAACTTATGTTTCATTATTATCAAATAAGGATGAACTTGCCACAGGGATAACCTCCAGTAGTTAAACAAACACATCTCCACAAAATGAGTGCAGTGGTTTCCATCATTGGATAAGTATACAGAGTAAAGGAACTGCCTTAATATTCAGCAGCACTAGCTGATATTCAAGAACCAAAGCTCACGACAGAATACACACACATGCAAAAGGGCATACATAGTTCTGCCTACGCTTGGACTTGGACTTCCACATTTTTAGTAAAAAAGCTACTGAATTTTAATATTCAAAGAAGGAACAGTCTGAAACTATGACCTGAGCTTTAAAAAAGCCTTGTATTAAATTATTATTAGTTGATATGATGAAATAAAGCAATTCTAAGACTTTCTTGATACTGCCCCCTTCGCCAAATACAATATCAGAATCTATCAACTATGGACTATACAATGTAACAATTGCACTTTGTAAGTTATAATATCAGAGACTAATGACAAGATACTAAAGGTCTATCTGTGATGCACATCAGATGATCGTGTGTGTGTGTGAGAGAGAGAGAGAGAGAGAGAGAAAGAGAGAGAGAGAGAGAGAGAGAGAAAGTCTCTGGCAAGTTATCCTTCTTATAACTGGAAATATTTTTTAAGAAGATCATAAAAATTTAAAAGATAGTTTCAAAGCTAGTTTTTTTAAAATTGTATTATGGCAATTAAAATGGAATGAAGATTGAAAACTTTGTCTGTTTATTTATTTGTTTCCTGGCCACAAGCAACATTCTTAAACAAGCTGTCACTCAGAAGCTCCACTGTAAAATGAGACAGGCACTCCTTGAACTTGTACAAGAGTGATGAGGGCTCAGCAGTATTACAGCACAGGGAGCCATGCAAATAATAAGAAACTGAGACCTTGGATAGAAACATCAGGACTCTATGAGAGACAAAAATGACAAATCTTGTCTCCTCACCTTGTCAGGTCCTTCAAGGCCAGAATTCAAGAACTATGGAATGAAATACTATTGAGCATTTATGCCCAACAGGACAGTAAAAAGTCCAGGTTGTCTCTCCCTAGGTTACCTCTTGTTGCAATACCTTGGGCTGAAATTCCTGGGTTTCTCTTTACTAAGATTAGTGTCTGTGGCAGAAGTTGTAAACTGTCAGCTTTCTAAATGCAAACACAGTTCGTCCACATGACAACAACTGGAGAAACAAATTCTTGCCTTTGAAAAGTTAAATGAATATACTAAACTAGAAAAGTACCCTGAAGACTTTCCCCTTCCCAAAATTGTTCTCTAAAGCAGAGAGTTAAGGGCCCGAACTTCTCGTTGCCAAGCGCCAAGGTGAAAGACAATGTCCCTCTGTAGAGAAGCCGCAGTCACTGTGCCTGGCAACCATTTCACCACTGAAGGACAGATTGCCTTTACAGCGCAACTTCATTGAGGGTCGAGTCTCTCTCTATTGCAGTCTGAATTGCACCTAAAACACTGAGGACTTCCAAAAAATATTGGTTTGTGACACATAAAATGGGTCACTTACACTGTACATCAGCACCAAAATTTTAATGCACTCAAGCAAGGTCACTTCATTGTTACCAAGGATCCAGAAAAAAAGACAATTATTGAAAAAGAACCTTCTGGCAGTTCTTTTTTTATGAGTGCTTTCCTCACTTGGGCCAAAATTGAACTATGACTCCAGGGGAAAAATAAAAAAGCATTGTGTGATTTGCTTAAAAGCTCCAACATCCCAATAAATTTACTTGGGGGGTATTTTTCTTTATAAGGCCTATTATATTCATTTCTTGCTCTTTAGAAACCAATAAATGACCCAGGAAGGACACATGGCAATACATTCAAGCCCCAATTTTTTAAGTGACTACTATATATATATATATGTTCACCCTGGCTGGTTTGGCTCAGTGGATTGAGCGTCGGCCTGCGAGCTAAGTGTCGCTGGTTCGATCTTCCAGTCAGGGCACATCAGAGAAGGAAAACTCTGACTCCAAAAAACCTCCGCTGCCTTGCGGCATACCTCTTCAGGGGAAAGGCTAAGGGAGTAAACCCCGACAGAAAATCCGGAGCCGGAGTCCCTAAGGCGGTTTGACATTGTAGTCAACACCGGCAACTCCTGCGGCGCACCTGAAGCCAAGCTGTATTGACTCCGTCTTTCCCTTGGATCCTTCAGCTGCGAAGAGAGGGGGGGTCTGCTGCATGGGCAACAGCAGACCCTCCATATCACCCTGCCCAGGCTCTGTAGCTTCAGCTTCACTGGAGAGGACACTCCAGCGTCATCGCAAGATGTCGATTCAACACGGGAGGAGACAGATACCGTGTCACTCCCGAGTCGGACTGCACAGCCATTCTCGGCAGTGCAGATAGACTCTTAAGAAGCTACACCATCGTCTCTCGAGACGGACAGCTGCCGATGACGACGACGACGACGACAATATATGTGTGTGTGTGTGTGTGTGTGTGTGTGTGTGTAAAATTGACATGTACTGCAGTTTGTCTTTCTTACCTTCACCCAAATTAAATGCTGGTGGAAATATTCATAAAACTGATAACACAACTGTAGCATCTAATAAAGATTTTTACTATTCATGGTATTATAAACATATTTCCTTTATATAATTAGTATAGCTTCATTATAAAATCATTTAGAAAGCTATCTTCCATACTTCCTCTCCCTAATACAGTCCCTCTCAGCTCTTTTACTCTTTCTGCAAGTGATGAACATGTTATACATAAAAGTAGTTTTTCACCCTCACTTACCAGCCTATCCCCAGTCACAGAGCTGCCTGCCCTCCTCCTAGTGACAGGGCGATAGAAAATTCTTTTTGAGATAAACACCAGAAGATCTGTTTTTAAATGAGCACTCTTCATATAATTGCCCGACGAGTACAATTATTTCAATAATTCTAACTGAATTTTCTCAATTGCAAAGACTGATAGTCCTTATCAAAATGAAAAAAAAATAATTTTATGGCTACAGAGAAATAGAAACTGAACTTCCTTCCCTACACACTTTGCTCCTTCATGGACAGAAGGGATACAGTGAATGGCGTTTCTCTCTGTTAATGTGCCTTGAAATTCTGCAATACATTCGAATAGGCTCTCTCCAGCAGACCACTGGGAAATATCATCTGTCTACATTTGTGCCACTAGTTCTCATATACATCCTTCAGTGCCCCTGGTTAATAATGTGATATTTCCCTAGATAATGAAAGGCGTAGAGCCATGACCCTTTTAAGCAGAAGGATAGCATGACAATATAAGTTCTGATCTGCCATGAAGGCAGGTACAGTGGCTTCTCCTTTGCAGCAGATTCAAGCATGTAGGTGGTTGGAGAGGCCTCTGTTAGTCAGAACCCGAGTACCAACTCTGAAGTTTCCAGGTGTCCAACCTGGTCAGTGCTCTGAAGACTCTGAGTGCAGGAGGTACTTTGCTCTATCCTCTCTCCCTCAGTGAATGGGGAACAGCACATGAGAATTAGAGGAAAAAGATCCAGACTCCAATCTCACCCTGCCACTTCATGGCAGGCTTCTTCCCCTTTCCAAATCTCAATGTCCTCATCTGAGAAATGGAGACAATACTGATGCTCACTTTGTGGGTAGACCATGTAGCTTTAGGGGTATATAAACACTTGAGGATGTTGTACATTTTATTATTGAGGATATAATTATCATTAAGAGTAGTGTACTAGGTTACAGCTGTTGTTTTCTTAGCAGGTTTAGAACTGGAAAAATCAGAAAATAATCCCTATTGATCTCATAAAAAGCATAAAAATATAAAACTGAAAAACTAGCCACTTGCAATTAAGCAGCCCTGTTTTCTCTAATTTTTAGAGTACAATACAATATTGTAACTCTTTACTTCTATTAACTGCTAAAATCAATCTCAGAACCTATTTTTTTCAGTACTCTGGAATAAAAAAGACAGGATTTTTCCCCCTTAAACACACAGATGCAGTTTCATCTACATGCATGCCTTTCAAAGGCATTCTTTAAACCATAGAGCATATAATGAACAAACTGTAATCATATCTTTGTCCCAACTCAATTACAAAATGAACTCATAACTTAGAGCCCTGCAATAAATATCCATTTCCAATTTTAGGCTGATCATTAAATATGGGTCACACTAGGAATCTGTTAAATGAAAAAAATGTTAAAATTCACTTACATCACTTAGAGCATATTGATTCTGATAACAATTAATCCATATAAAACAAGTGATACATCTACAAAGACAACAGCATTTCAGAAAAATTCCACTCAACTCCCATGAATTGCTGGCTGAGTTTCCTTTATTTCTCTCTTTCTCCCTCCCTCCCTGTGTCTTTGTCTCTCATTATCTCCATCCCTCTCCATGTCTCTTTCTCTCTCTCCCTCTCCTCTGTCTATCTCTCTCTCTGTCTCTTTGCCTGTCTCTCCTTCCCTCTCTGTCTCTGTTTGTTTGTCTATCTCTGTCACTGTCTCTCTCTCTTTCTCTCTCTCTCTTCTTCTTCTCTCTCTCTCCATGTGTACTCATATGTTTGCTTCAACAGCACCCCTTTTTTTCCTCTTGGACATGGTGTTCACTTTGTTTCATTATCATCTTCCTACCTATCCAATCCTACTCTCAGGAAAGAAGTGGAATAAATTATCCACATATAGATATGCTTAGTGTTAAGAAGACTGAACTATGTAGAGTTTTTAACATTCAAGCATCTTTTAAACATAAAACAAATGAAAACTTCATATGGTTTAACTCAATAGATTACAGGTTATAAGCATAAATACCTCCATAGGATAGGTAGGTAGCATTTATGCTGTCAAGCAGGTAGTTGTGAGAAATTAGGAAGTACTGGAGTCTGCAGCAATGCCTTATTTGAAGAGATTCAGACCAAAAACAAACAAACAAGCAAAAACCACTATGTCAGTCAAACTACACAATGCTGAGGTGATGGTTGGTGGCCCACCACTTTGTGAATGCCCAACCAAATGTTTATAGAGAGTTCCTCCAGCTCCAGCTGTCTGTGACTCTGTGAAGTGCATCCTGCTAGGGAAAAGGAGTTCTTAAAAATATGAACTTTGCCCTTCTGCAACCATTGAGGCATCACTGGAAGCCATGTTAAAAGGTAATGACTATAAGAAGCAGCATTCTGCAGCTGCCACACTAAAGACCAGTCCTCAAACAAGAGTTACCACACTTAGAAAATTAGAAAGCAAAAAATGACATTAACATGAATGGCAAAGGAAAGTCAATAAACTACCAAATTTTCTCCATGGCAAATATAGATTGCGGAACTCTGTTTCACCTTCTCCAACCCAGAAAAGGACACACTTCCCATCAGCCATCATAAAAAAAATTAGGACAACTCTGAAATGCTTTACATGTCATCATTTACAAAGATAATAAGTCTGAGTTTTAAAATAGGAAAAAAGAAATCAAAGATTTTTTTTCACTATTTAAAGTGTCTTTATGGATCTCATATACATTATCGAAGAAGAGCTCCAATTCCCTATTCTTAGCATTTACTAGACAATAGACAGAAAACCCAAGCCACACAGAATGCAAATGCCACCATGTGAGTTTGGTTAGGTTAAATGCATACTCATAATGGGTTATAGGTTTAAAAAAATCAATTTTACCCACTTGAGTCAATTGTGGAAATCTTAATATTGACCACATTTACTCCACTGTCTGCTACATATACCTTATGGCTATTTCAAGACTTATTTATAAATGATATGTATGCTATACTTTGTCTTAAAAAAGTGATTTTCAAAAATCTTTTCTTTTTCTCTTCTCTTTAATGGGGAAATGTCATCAGATCAAAATATCTATCTATATAGTATGTAAATCTTTATGACAACATTTACTGATTACATATAATTACCACAAGCAGTACAGAGTAGAAACTTAAAGGTGTATTTCTTTTTTTTCTCCTTTTTATAAGTATATTTTATTGATTATATTGTTACAATAGTTCCAATTTTTCCCCTTTGCTTCCCTCCACCCAGCACCCCCCTCCCCCAACAATCCCCCTTCCCTAAGTCGATGCCCATGGGTCATACATACAAGCTCTCCTGCATCACCCTTTCATATATTTTTCTTCTTCTTTTTTTAAATTAATTAATTAATTAATTTAACAATAAAAAATAACAATCCCTCCCTCTCAAACTTAAGACCCTTTATAATCTTATAAAGGACAATGGGCGAAGGTCTCGAGCTCCTCTAGCTGCTTCAAGCTGGACATGGTCGTCGTCCTACCTACCCTTGGGTCCAGAAATCCCTAATAAGCATGAAGGTGTGGAGGCAGGGGTGGCCTTCCCACATGGGGAAGGATCATGCAGACTCCAGGTCGGTTGGCTGTCCACGGAAAACGGCATGCTTGATTTACAGGCTGGCATCCTTGTTGTATTTTGGAGGCAACAGATTTGGCAACAGGGTTAAAAGACATCATTTAATCCATAACCACTGGATGACAAAAGGCATGTATTAATTTTTCAATGTCCCACATTAGGGAAAAGAAGGGCTTCTTTGGAGGAAGGTGTGCCAGGTACATCTCACCTGTCCAAAACCCTTTTGCCCATTATACTTAGTTTGGGCTGAGGGAAATAGTTTAGGTTTCCCCCCTCTCAGACCTCTGGGCTCTTTCTATCCAAGCCATTAGGACAGAAAAGAGAAACCAGTTTTAAAGTAAAGCCCACAGACCACCCTGTTCTTCACCAACCCAGCCACTTGGTTCAGCCAAACCATTGAGTCTCAGGAGACAGCAATGCAGACAAGATTAAGTGAGGCCTATACGTACAGACAATCACTCAGGTAATGAGATCGTAGGCTTATGCCCTTTGAAAACAGAAAACACACGTTAATTTATGTAACATAACCCACATACAAGTCTCTAAATCTGTAGGACTGTCTTATTGGAAAGACATCCAGTAGCAGGACATTTGACATTCTTCTTGCCTGTAAATTAAACATATTTGATAATATCACAGACATAGTTTAATTTTCAAATCAAAACACACTTTAAATGAAGATAAGCTTTAAAGACAGTTAGCTGCACTACTTTATAGTCTACCACTGAGCATTGTGATTTTCCTTGAATCACAATTTTTCTCCCTAAGATTACCCTCCTTGTCATTAAAGGGACTGCATTCAGTCCATTTTTAATTTATCTTGTTCATTTGCATAAACACAACAAGAGCAGCAAATGATCGTCTATGATCTTTAGTTCTGCTTTGCTGGAACTTACACAAGGAATATTTAGGGTGACCTTCAGTCTGCCCTTCAGGGCACAGAAGCTGAGCCACATACCTGGCATTCAGCCTTGCCTGTAAACACTTGTCTTTTCCAAGTCTTTCTGGTCTTCCATTGTGCCTTAAGGTCCCTTCTAGCCATCTTTCAGGAAAACAACTTTCATTCCTTCCCTGGAAAGATTGCCATGGACTGCACAACCAACCAAGGTACCAGGCCTTTTATCTCGTGGACTTTCATTACCTTTGAAAGTCAATCCCAGTTCCTCAGGGCTTTTTAGTAACGACCAAAGCCCAAGCATGTCATTCCATGTCATGACATTCCAGTCATGACATTCCCAAGACATGACATTCCAGTCAAAGTCTTAGTCAAAAAAAACCTCTATTAACAACTGGTCTTATTAGTTTTATGCAAAGAAACTTCTGTCATTACTTACTTGTTTAGAATGCCAAACTCTGGAGGGATCGGATAGGGAGAAAAATATACAGTGTGAAGGAAAATCCTTGTCCTTCTAATATTCACTGAACTTGCATTTCCATTCTTTATGTTTTCATTTCTTCCCCCACTAAAATTTTTTGTTGTTTGTTTGTTTTTCCATTACTGTTGTCCCACTTTTTTCCCCCTCTTGCTTTCCCTGCCCCGCCCTTCTCCCACATTCAGTCCCCACCCAGTTGTCCATGTCCATGGGTCATTTATACATGTTCTTTGACTAGACCTTTCCTCTTCTCTCCCTCCCATCTCACCCTTTTTTACAGTTAGTTTATTCCTTGTTTACATACCTCTGGTTCAGTTTTGCTCATTAGTTTGTGTTGTTCATTAGTTTCCCGTAATAGGTGACAGCATAAGGCATTTTTCTTTCGTTGCCTGTCTTATTTCGCTAAGTATAATTCTCTCTAGTTCCATCCATGTTGTTGCAAATGGTAGAAGTCCCTTCTTTCTTTCAGTACTTATTCATTGTCATTTCTCCCCTTTGTACCCATGTTCCTCTCTGTCTGTCTCTGTTTCTTTGTCTTCTTAAAGCAGGCCCTTTAGCATCTCTTGCAATGCTGGTTTGGTGGAGATGTATTCTTTTAGCCTTCTTTTGTCTTGGAAACTTCTTATTTCACCTTCCATCTTGAATGAGAACCTTGCTGGGTAGAGTATTCTTGGTTGTAGGCCTTTGTTTTTCATTGCTTGGAATATTTTTTGCCATTCCCTTCTGGCTTGTAGTGTTTCTGCTGAGAAATATGATGATAGCCTTACTGGAGTTCCCTTGTATGTCATTAGCTGTTTCTCTCTTGCTGCTTTTAGGATTCTCTCTTTGTCTTTGAATGTTGCCATTTTAATTATGATGTGTCTTAAAGTGGGCCTGTTGGGGTTCATCTTCATTGGGACCCTCTGTGCTTCCTGGACTTGCATGACTCTTTCTCTCCTCATGTTAGGGAAGTTTCCTGTCATTAGTTTTTCAAAGAGGTTTTTTATGCCTTGCTTTTCTTCTTCTCCTTCTGGAATTCCTATGATACAGATATTATTATGTTTCATGTTGTTCAGCTGTCTTAGAGCCTCTTCAGTCTTGTTCAGTCTTTTTTCACTTTGTTGCACTGTCTGGGAGTTTTTGTCTACATTGTCTTCCAGCTCGCTGATCCGATCTTCTGCTTCCTCTAGCCTGCTTTTAATTCCTTCTATTGTGTTCTTCAATTCAGAGACCGTATTCTTCATTTCCTCCTGGCTCTTATTGATAGCTTCTATGTCCTTTTTCATGTTGGTGTAATTCTCAGTAAGTTCCTTGTAGTTTTTCTGGAGTTCCTTGTAGTTTCCCTGGAGTTCTTTGTAGTTTCCGCAGAGCTCATTCAGCTTCTCCATAATCCATGTTTTGAATTCCATATCTGATAGTTTGCTCCCCTCTATTTCATTTAGCACTCTTTCTGGGGATTCTACCTTTCCTCTCGATGGGGGGTTGTTTCTCTGTCTCCCCATTTTTGTGACTTCTATTATTTGTTGGTGCTTCTTAGAATGATCTGCACTTCCTGGATCTGCCCCTTGTGGCATCAGATCATATAGGAGTCTGGCCCTAGGCAGCCTGTTGGAGACTTCCAGGGATCTACTGCCTTTGTCTGATTCCTTTAGTTGTTAATCTATTCAATCTGTGATTAGCTGTCAGGCTTAAGGACCGTGGGTGTGGCAGCTTAATTCCTGTAGGCGGGGCTTTTGCTTCCCCTCAGGCTGACGCCACTTGGAGGGCGCGGGGGGGGGGGGGGGGCGCGGATGTTCTGCCCACAGCACCAGGGATGAGTCAGCACCAGGAGCTGGCTGGCCGCCCCCCCCCCCAGCTTTCCCCCCAAAGCCTCCACACCAAACTCTCCCCAAGCATCTCCAGTCCTCTCCACTCGAGCCCAGGGTAAGTGGGGGCCAAAATATTTTCGTATGTGATCCGCTTAAGAGCTCTTTTTCTCCAGCTGTTTCTCTCAGGCTAGCAAGAAACCCTGTGGCTTTTTGCTTTTCACAGCTGGATACTATTTTACTTTCCACTCTGTTGCTGTACGCTGGGAAGCTCAGCTGGAGGTTTAGACCCTGCCCTTCTCAGGGGGAACCCCCGGCTGCTGAGCTGTTTCTCTGTCCCTTCAGCTGCCACCCGTGTGAGCCCAGCCAGCCCTTTCATGTCTCCGCACTTCCTACCAGTCATGTTGTGATGTAGCAGCCTTTTCTGTCTCTCTGTGGTTATAAGACTTCTCTACAGCTAGTGTTCGGTTGTTTATTCCAGATGATTTCTCCAAAATTGCATTGTAAATCCAGACTAGTTCTGGGAGGAGGTTAGTGTAGCTTCCACTTACTCTTCCGCCATCTTGTTTCTCTAAAGGTGTATTTCTTAAAATAAGAAGGAAATATACTCTTCAAAGTTTCATGAAAGAAAAGAGAAATACATTTCTTCTTCTTTTATCATCTGCTTGTCTAAAACTTTGCCTATGATCAGATCTAGGATCTGATTCCACTTCAAAACCTATATAAATCTGGTAATTTTATCTCTAAGGACATAAACACTAGAGTTATACAACACTGGTAACGTGTGTTATATTTTGAACATGATTTTTGCTAATGAGATAGACAAAGAAGGTACTATAGAGCTCCATGGAAAAATTTTTAAAAGACCTGAAGTTTCTGATTCCTTGGTTACACCACTTATAAGTATTACAGGATATCACATTTCCACACAAAATACACAGGGGTGGGCAAAAGTAAATGTATAGGTGTGAGTACACAACGCACAGAATTTACTCTTGTATTATTTATTTATTAATTATTGTATTATTTTCCATATGAACAACTATAAACCTACTTTTGCCCACCCCTGTATTTGTTTGGCTCTTTTTGCTGTTAAGCCTAGGGGCTTATAAAATATAGATGTCCAGACTCTAAATACTCCAGAAGTCACTAAACTTGGGTTTAAAATGTTCCTGGAAGATGTGTAAGATTTATGATAGTAATTCATTGTTGTCTTATAGTTTCAAGTATCATGTCTTATAAAGAAAAGTGTGTATTTACTCATAAATAATAGTACTTTATAAAATAATCATTTTTATAAGCAATACAGTGGATTGATCCAATCAGATGTGTAATTATCTATATAAAATACCTTTGCTATAACTAACTTAAAGTCATTATAGAACCTTAATGGTTTCTATTGGTATAAACTCCTCTATCTCCCTGGATCTTCTCACTACTCTCTTAAATACACCTCACTCAAAATATACAATATCTAGAATGAAAAAGATAATGTTGCAGTTTTCATAGATGTGAACACTCTCAGAACAGGAACACATTAAGCCAGGTGCAAAAACACCAATGTTTACACAGAACAAGGAAGTAGTGACAGGTGAACTGTGTCATCTGTGGCAAACAGGAGATTCACTGTGCCATGTAAAAGGGACAATAGCAACTTTCCTCTAGCAGACCTGTCATTTATAAAGGTCAGTACTCTATTGCCAAATCAACCTGTTTTTTAAAGAAGAGCTGGAAATCTGGATCTGGTGACTTCTTCCAAATTTTAAGTATGGGCAACTAGTTAAAAAATTATAAAACCCAAAAGTGACAGACAGAAACTCTCTGGAGACCAGGGCCTATCTGTAGACCGCAGGTAACAAGCTGTGCCTAACCTACCTACTCTAGGGTTTCTGACTTGCATTTCTTCCTTCCACTTTCCTGCCAGGCTGCTCCTGCCTGGGTTTGAACATTTCTCTAACCATGAGGCATTCAGCATGCCTCAAGTCATAGTCCATATTTTAGACAGTCTTTCCTTAATTTAAATCAAAATGTACTTGTCATCATTGTTTCTAGAGTCATCCCTCAGCATGACATAAATCTTCTTTAACATGAAAACTTTCAAATACTTAAAGACATAAGCATACAATATACATTTGGGTGAATAAACAAATTTAAACATTTATACACACACACACATAACACAGATTCTGGGATCTCTTTTTAGACATCAGACAATTTTCCTTCCTATGATTTAATAATAAAGATTAAAAACAGGAATAGCAGCAGGCCAGGTGTTGGGAGATATAAAGCATATTGATAAAGGAGATCTTGCCAGTGGCCCAGAAAAAGAGAGGAGGAGAACAGGACCTCACGGCAGGCAGATGCAATGCTCCATGCCTCCGCAGCGCTGTCCTGTGATGAGCTCATTCCTTCACTCAGGTCAGAGCATCAGTGCCTGCGGACAATGGCCCTGTCCATTTCCTCACATTTATAATTCTGAAATACTACCTCCCGCTCCTCTGTCTACCCTCAATCAATTCCTCTCGCATGTACATCCAATTCCCAATCCCCCTCTGGTTTTCAATCCTCCGCGGACCCGCAGGCGTCTACTCCACATCCTCGCACTCCCACTCGTCTCTTCAAACCACCTTCCCCTCCTGCTTTTTTCACAGAAACTGGGTCCTTTCCTTTCTAACCTCTTGAACGGTCTTCCAATAAGTCTCCATCCTGGCAACTCTCCATGTAGTACCATTTCTCAGTTGCCAATCCCCCAAATATTGTTCCACACAAAAGACTTTCAGTGATAATTATTGGGGATGTTTTATAAAATAGCTGTGTAATGCTATTCATTTGCCACCTGCATTTAGCTGTTGAAAAATCCATTCTGGAAATGAATAGCACTGTGCTTTCTTTTTTTCCCTGTCAGATATGTGAAAATGTGATTTTGTGACAGTTTTGTTAAGGGTCAGAATTTTACCTTCTTTTCCCCTTCTTGCAATGGTCTCCTATGTCAACACTGCCTATGAAGTGAGTAAAGGCCCTTGGTAATAGCAGCCACATCACCTCTTTTTTAACCAAGGAACGAAGGATAAGATGCAATCTCCCTCAAGTGCTAAAAAGAGAGCAGTTTACTTAAAGAAAGTATTTACACTCCTCACTGATTACTTAGGTGTGCCCACACTGACACCAGCACAGAACTTTATACGCTTCAACCATCTTCAATATATCATTAAATCAAATGCATAAAGAAATCTGGGTTTAAATCAGAATCATGCTTCAGCCTTTGGGAATATAATATCTTTCAACTTTCTCATTTTTTTTTTTAACAGAAAAAAAGAAAAACTAAGACTTCCTTGAAGGCAAGGAATACTTATGCAACTTGGGCATATATTCAGTATGAATATAGGATGACTGCCCTTTTCTGATTGAAGTTTTGTAGCAGAAAATGTATCCTATCATCTCACCTATCTTACCAAGTAGAAAAAATATTTGAAAGAAAAATAGAGACGACAAGTTTAGACAAAACACTTTAAACTATCCTTCCGAGGTTTAGTAATGGAATATTTCCTTGCCCAGATCCTTTGCTAAATTATCTACATTCCCAAAGGAATTCTCTCTTTATTTTCTCTTTCATTCTTTCAACTAATATTTACTGAGTGCCTTCTGTGTAAAGAGCTGTACTTGGCATTGGGATGAAATCTGAGAACAATACATAAAGAACTTCCACCTTCATGGATATTACCATTCCATCGGGATGGTAAAAAGATTATGACTATTTCTTCAGTTAACTATTTAGTTACATACTTTGTGATAAGTCTTGAGATAAGTGTTGAATAAAGAGGATGGGAGAGTATAATAGGAGTATTTAGCAGAAGGACCTGGAAGGTCAGCAAATGCTTCCTTTAGGAAATAAAAAAGCAGCAACTGGTTCTGTAGCATGTGAAGGAGGATAGGAGTACCCAGGGTAGAACATGTGAATGCTTTCAGCCAAGACGGAACATAAGCACTATCAGGTCTTGAACTCATAGTGAGCAAAAGAGATATGCAAGCTGGTAGGAGAGGGAGATTCCCCATCATTTGGAGCTTAAGAAGAAACATATGGGAAGTAAATTTATTAGATTTATAAAGGTATGTGAGAATATCAGAGAAGAGGCCATGAGGTCAAGGGAAAGCAGTCATAACAGTTTCATCTAGAACAAAGATACTATAGTAGAGAAATGATCAGAGCCAAGAGAAATTTAGGAGTTAAGACCATAGAACACGATGAATGTTTGGAGCTGGGAGGGGAGAGACAGAATGAAGGGTAACCATAGAGAGGAGTGGAAGATTTTAGCTGGGGTGGGATGAATGATGAGTTCAGTTTTTGAGAGACTGAGTTTGCCCATGGAACAGGGGACTGCAAAGCATTTCACATGAGTCTGAAGAGACCTCTGAGCTAGAGATATACAATTACAACTCCTCACTGTAGTGATTCTATAATGCAGACTATACTTAAAGTCATGAGCATACATAAAATGTCCTGGGGGAGAAACAGCCTGCCAAGAAAAGAGGGATAAGAACAAAGCTTTGAAACTCTCAAACGTGTAAAGATTAGGGAGAAAAGAGTGAGCTAATAAAAAGGAAGACCACGTTTATTCACTTAGGAGAGAGTACACACTGTCAAAATATGCTGAGGGACCACAAGAAGAAAAAGGAAGACCACTCATGAATTTAGGTTGTTGGGAGAGTGAACTAGTTCAAAGACAGAAAACCAAGTAGTGTGTATTGAGGGGTAAGGAAATAAAGACAGTGAAGAAAAAAAATTTAGAGACATGTGACTAAACTTTATAAGACTTTGACCATCTCTAGCAATGTCCTAAGCTCTGACTCCCCAGAGAAAAGCAAAATACCATTTCACACATTGTCACAGCCTCACAGTCTTCCAATTCCTGTCTTGCCCTTTCCATCGCCTCTCCCACTCAGCAGGAAATATCCATTCCAATCTTTCCTTCCAACTTTGTGCCCACTCACTTCTCTCTCCTACCCTTCACTCCTTAGACTTTGAGCCTCCTTAGCAAGAGCAGACTCAGTTGGCAACCTCATCTGCAGGGGACACTTTATAATTTGATTGTTCAGATATTTAGCTCATGAACCTTACAGTTCAAAAGACTGATGGCTGATAATTTCTTAAGAAAAGGCAGAAGGACTTGATTTTTTTAGTGTAATAGGGAGTTAAATAAAAAATGTCACCGTTCACTTGTGCTACCTCAACCATAACTGTACTGCATTGAAATTGTCCTTATCTATTCAATAACTAACTGTATCTTGTCATGTAAAAGCTCTGACATGACAATTAACATCTCTGTTATTCTGCAAGTAAAATTAAATCACTCACTAGTAAAATAGAATAAAGACAACCGGAAAAGACAGATATGCCACCTATCTCCCTACCTCCATTCTGTCCCTGTGTGCCTTTTTCTCTATAACTTACAGAGAGAAAGGGGAAAAAAGACTTTAGACATTTGTTCCATAATGTAGTAGAGGAATCACCCACCAAATTATGTGTCAAAGCAGAATCAGAACTCTGCAGTTACTCTGCTTACTGGAAGGAGACAAGTGTAGGCAAAACATTATACACTGAGCCCAGCACAGTTCACTCTTTTTAAAGCCCCTCATGTGTCCTTCCCAGTATGTCTTTGAGTATCAAGTGAAATTATGACACTACAGCTGTCATGTAGTCAAGATCTACCTGTGCCAGGCACTGCAATTGATATATCATGCACATTCTCTCTATGGGCGATTGGTTGGTATTTCTGTTCCCATTTTTCAGATATGGCTAAACTAGAGAAATTAAACAGTTTGCCCAAGGTCAGCCAACCATTAAGCAGATTGTGGCCAAATGTCTCCAAAAGTGACAATCTTTCCACTACCTCATACTGACTTCCTAAGTTATCTTCATATTGAAAAGTTAAATCAATGTGAATTACTAAATTATATATATATTAGAATCCATGGGAGGGTTGTAAAGTATCAGGGTAGGAGAATAGACTCTGGTACAATGTTCCTCAGGTTCAAACTCCAGCTTTGTTTCTTGCTAACTGTGTGACTGTGTGAACTTGACATTGGTGAGTTATTCAAACCTCTTTTTGCCTCAATTTGATCATCTGTAAAATAGTGATAGCAATGTGCCAAACTTACAGTTCCTGTGAGAATTAAACAAATATATTTAATCTCTAGATACTGCAAATTAATAGTAAGTACTCTAAAAGTATTTGTTAATATCACCATGTTATGGACCTAAAATAGTGATCGGTACATTGGTCATAGGTTAAGATTCCCTTAAGGGTCCAGCTTTGCTAAAAAAAAAAAAAAATCTTTTCATTCTGTGCAATCAAAATAACTATGTAGACCAGTAATTTACAATTCCAGCTGTGCATCCAAACCACGTCCAAAGCTAGGAATGCTGGCTCTAGCTCTGAAGGATCTGGTTGAGTCGGTCTGAGGGAAGGCTTTGGAATGTGGATTTCAGCTCTCTCCACCTGCTGCATCACCACAGCTGAGAACTCCAGATGAAACATGGAAACGTACCCACTTTCATTTCAACGGAAAAAAAAAAAATCAGATTAAAGTAGCATGCTCCCTTTCGTCTTTAAAAAATTCTAGAGTGCTATCTACTAAAATGTTAACAACATTTATCTCTGGGTGGTGGACATATGGGTAATATTTACTTTCTATTTTATTTTTTATGAAGTCATTAAATTTTTACAATTCACTGATGTATTCATGCCATATGTCTGTTTCGGTACCATGTCCTTGGCACAATTTTAGGCACTGAAGATATGACCCACAACAAAATAAAGTCCCTGAGTTTGTGGGCTTACAGTGGTGTGGGAAAGGCCAGGAATAAACAAATAAAAATAGAATATAAGGTCAACAAGTGATATATGCAGCGAAGGAATTTAAAGCAGAGAGGTGATTGAGAGCAATAGCTGGGCTATTATATGTAGGATGGTCCAGGAAGACCTCTCAGAAGGCTGATATTTGAAAAAAAGAGACCTGCATGAAGCAAAGGACCCAACCATGACCGTCACAAAGAGAAGAGCATTCTAGGCAGAGAGAATAATAATACCAAGGCCTCAAGTGTTATAAACATACATTTCATTTGTAATCAGGTTAGAAATGATAAGGTTATTTCATTTGCATGAAAAAGAAAAACAATTTTTTGCAAGGCCATAGAATGTTCCCCAGCCCTGGACCCTCACCGTTGAACCAGAGTCTCTGACACTCTGAATATCAACTCTGAATGGAAGGGGTGGAACTGAGCTTCCACCCTTGGTTTTATAGCACTAGTTGCAAAAGCAAATTATACAAGAAACTGGGGTTCTTTCTTTTCCTCACCAATATCTAAGAGAAAAACATGAGTTGGCATCATTACCTTTTCATGTTAAAAAAAAATAATAACCTTCTGATGCCCGCACTGTGTCCAATAACTGAGTGATGTGGGAGTGTCAGAGAAACATGGAACATGTTGCTGGCCATTGTTTAAGCAATCTCAGTGTCAATCTACATGCCTAGAATGATTAGAGACTACTGAAATACAGAGTGCCATTAGGCCCAAAGTGCTGTACACTGCAGATGACTGAGGAAAGGGAATTGGGAGTCAGTGGGTTCCAGAGGCCGTGAGCTACAGTAGTTATTAAGAAGGTAAGGACTGTGATTGATTGGCCACCTTTAGATCCTTTTCATCAAAATACATTGTTTCTTATTTAGAAAAAGCAATATAAGTTCCACAGTCAGGCAAAGACTGACAGGAATACATTTGGGACATTTTCCACTTCTAGGAATGGAGACCTCTCAAGATAGTGAGAGTTGTAAGGATACAATGACGTCATGGATACCAAGGCATCTGAGGACAGGAAACACCATAGAGTTAGACCTTGACTTGGGAATCCAGGACGTACTAACTGAGGCTGCTCCCTCCATCCTTTAAGGCCTGTGAAGTTTCTTCTTTACTTCTCTCTGCACATTCAGCCTATCCCCTTTGCTCAGCTGCTTCCTGAGGCCCCCTCTACCCAGCCATTCATGACTTCAGTGTGACTGTGATGTTAGAAAAGCAGTCCCAGCATTAACTCTATACAACCTTGACCTTTCATCTTTTCATCTCAAGGGTCCATTGAAGACTGCACCTTCTCTGTTCCTCCTTCCAGTTTTCTTAAGGTGGAGTGGGGGGGGGGGGTCTGATTGATTTCACCAGGCCTTTTTGTAGATCACTAGACCACCCCTGAGTTGGGAGGCCACCTGTGTTTCAGTCAGTGGCAGAGGGCAGGCCCCTAGCAGGGGCACATGGGTGTGATAGTCAAAGAACCCTGCCTGGTTCTGATTAGAACAGGATCCTGGCTTTCAGAAAGTGTGAAAAGATCCACTAGGCCTACCAGGTATTTCTAAGAAAAATAGTAAGTGCATAGTTTATGACGCCAGTCACCATCTGCTGTGGTCTAAGGGGGTGGAGGTTTTGAGGGACAGATTTTAGGGATTCGAGGGCCTTCTATAGAGAAGTTAAAAAAACAATCTCAGGCTACTAAAAAGTTCCCTTACCAGAGTTTAAACCAAATTTCCTCTATCCAGATGGCTTCCAAGGCCAAGAGGGAGGGAAGTCCCGCTGCCTTTTTATGTTGGTCTTGATTGTTGTTAATGATCCCCAGCTGTAAGGCTCCCACATCTCTTTAACCTCTCTCTGGTTGGCCTCACATCTCCGCGTCTCTTGCAGGGAAAATGGAACACTAAACACAGCACCCATTCTCTGGCAGAGCGTGCCCTGCACATCTCAGGGAGGTCAGCCTCCAAATGGACCCCAAGTTTTGCTCAGCTAGCATCACCAGGGCCCTTCATTCATCCTGGAAGAAGCCAGCCTCAGCATTCTCACTCCTGGAGGTGATGTGGGGCCATGCCAGCTGTCAGCAGGAGAGCCAGGGCATGCAGTCACCTGTGGCCCATGCTAAGAGGCTTCTTCTTCTGGATGCATAGGCATAACTGCCAAGAAAGGCATAATTTCCAGGGGTGTGAGATGCATCAGAGACTCTGATTCTGAAGTGGGACTCTGCCACATAAATTTTCTTCCCAGGAGTGTGCAGCTAAAGTAGTAATGAGATGTTCATGACTGTTTTTCTGGTGCTCTCTGATTTTCTCATTCAAAATACTTGTCTTGAGTTGGCTATGGATTGCCAAGTCTTGTAGGGGCAGTGGACACAGAGGAGCTGTACTGAGGAGCTCAGAGTCTGGTCAGGGACACAGCGTTTGTCCTCACTGCACTCTACAGGATGGCGCGAAAGTAGGTTTACAGTTGTGAGTGCACAAAACACTGAGTTTATTCTTGTATTATTATTTATTAATTATTGTATTATTTTTCATATGAACAACTGTAAACCTACTTTTACCCAACCCAGTATATGTAAAGTAGGCATAGTGCTAATGTAACATGGAGGAGGAACACTCTGCTCAGTGTAGGGGCACTTGGGGGATAAAGAGGGAAGCTCTCTGGGAAAACTTCCTGGAGGAGGTGGCGTATAACATGTGTTTTGAAAGAAAGTAGGGATCAACCAGGCTATGTGTGAATAAATAAGCAGAGGAATGAATGAAGAAAGAAGAGACTTCCAGGCAGAAAGAGCACATAGGCACAGATGCATAGGAATGAGGGAATATAGCACCAGAGAACTGTGATTCTTTCTTCGGACATATGTGAGGACTTGTTAAGAAGGAATCAAAAAAGTGGTGAGGCACTGGATTTTGTATGCCATAGTAGGGAGTATCTTGTTTATCCTGGTAGGAAATCCACTGACTGCTTTAATCACCACTGGTTATTGACCTTTCTGACTATTACCATACCACAGACTATTTATTGAAACTTACAGGCTACTTAATTAGGGCCAATTGAGTACTATACGAGGGGAATTGCTCCCAAAATGGAATTCACTTATTAAAAATGTGTATTCTTACATGTTTAAACTTTAATCACTTTCAAACTACTCTTTATTTGATGTAATACATCTATCGAGACATTTTTTTCCACTGCTCAAAATAGTTTTTGAACTTGTTTATTTTGATGCCTTTTTGTGCTTCTGCCATTTTTTGTTTCACTTCTTTAACATCAGCAAAACATTTCCCTGTGGTGACTTTCATCATCCAGGTAAACAAAAAAAAGCCGGTTCAGGGCAAGATCAGGTTAATGGGAGAACACGGGGGTCATGCCATTTTTTGGTCAAAAGCTGCTGAACACTGCACAGTAAATCACCTCATGAAATGAGCAAACAAGTTGAAAGACTCTTCAGAAAAACTTCACTGAAGCTAAATGAACGCAGCCTCTCACAACAACGCCAGCTGGTACACTGACACAGATGGGTTCCTAGGACATTCATCTAGAGGAGGAAGCCTGTACAACAAGGGGCCCACCCTCCAGATGGTAATGCCATTTTGGTGAGGGTAATCCCCCTTGTATTTCTTTTTTAAAACCGTTTCCTGTGTAATTTGACTCTGCCTAACCATAGTACTAGACCCAGAACAGCAGGGAAACGTTTGATCTTGTCCTGTATGAACAAATACTTGTTGAAGTAAATTGAAAATGTCCCTGCAAGGTTATTGTTATCCCACTAGCAATGATTAGCAGAAGTTTTAACCTTCTTTATTGAAAATATTTCCTTAATCTGTACACACATACACACACACACACACACACACACACACACACACACACACACACACACTTTCTAACCTATCTGCCAAGTGTACACAGTAGGATTCCAATCATCTACCCTAGGGGGTTAAGCCAAGTCCAGGTGACTCTCCTACTTCACAATTTTTAAAATGGACCCAATAAAGAAAATTCAATGTGCAGGCATATAATCAAGTTTCCTTTGTTTTTTCATCTTATTCTAGGCCAGAGGGAGCAAGACCCTCCTGATGCCTTTATTGTGGTTCTAGAGAGGAATAGAGGAGAGATTTGAATCTTAACCCTGAAAACCCCAGCCAAAAGACAGTAGGCATCATGGCCATCCAGACCATGGGGGGAAAAGGCAGAATGGTGATCAGGCAGGTGGTATTTCATTCCACCCCGTACAACAAAGGGTCGTACTGCTCAACAAACCCTCACCCACCTGGCCTTGCTCTTCTCTTCCCTTTCCCTAGTTTCTCCCTCCTGAGACCGCCCCAATATTCTAGTTAATAAGACTCTCCTCTCAGTCTTTTGTTAGATCCACAAATATTACCCTAAGTGAAAACAATAGAAAGACAGGAAACCACTGGTTGTAGATGCTGGGGTGGTGTCTAACTAATCTCTCTTACTTAGGGCATTGCTTGTGTTTAGATTTTTGTTTTAGTTGAGCACTCTATAAAGAGAAAAATGGGTTTCACATCTATCTGATTCCAATGCCCTTATTCTTTCTTCTTTAACACACAGAAAGTTCAAAAGACTCATGTAAAAGTTGTATTAAGTTTGCTCTATGTTTCATTTCAGAATATAAAGAAAAGGAAAAACGAACCACCAGAGGAAAGAGAATGCCAGCATTTTATACATATGCTACTTCTCTGCCTTGTAACATCTCTAGGAGGAAGGTCCTATACCCATGATAAGGATGAGAACACTGAGATCAATCAGTGACATTCAGACTAAGACCCAGACCTACCTGACTTCCAGAGCCTGCTCCTTTCCTTGGACCACATGGCAAATGAAAGCAGTTCCCACCCCCCTATAAACATAACTCCTTTTGGAGGATATTTACTACAAGCCTATTGTGCCGGCTGCCCTGTCAGAGGCCACAGACACAAAGTGCAGTTAAGACAAGGGACGGGGTGGGGAGAAGTCAGAGGTCCTCGTTTCCGGGCCTCAGGAAACAAGACCATTTGTACACAAAAGCCAGAGCATATAAAATAAAATAGTAGGAGTAGTATTTTTGAGTCACACATCAGATCAGCCTGCCGACACTTATCAAAATTCTGTCCAGAGAGTTGTTGAGATTTTCATCAAATGCCAAAAGTCAGTCTGTTAAAAAAAATCACCCCCCTGGGACAGATCTACAATCCCTCCCTGACTCCATGTCACGTTTCCTCAGTTTACTTCCAGTCTAAATGTGTATTTTTCCCGCTGCCCCCACGGCTGGGGGGTCAGCCTAGCTAATGAAAATCAAGCTGTCTTTTTTCCCCCGGCCATCAACAATGGTCAGATAACAAAATGCAGGTTCTGATCCTGGCATGTTTATTGTTGGTGATGATGTATAAACTGATGGCCGACAGCTTCATTTTCTCTAAGCTGGGAAGTCCCTGCTGGGAGAATTGGGTAGAAAAAAAACTTTTCATTTTGACTAGTAGTAAAACAGTTGGATAAACATGACATGACATGGATGTCAGAGTGCATAATGCAACCGCATGAACCCAGATGGGATTAGAGAATATGCAGACATGGATAGAATATATGTAGCAGAGACTCAGGCACGGGTTTGTAACCCTCTGCATTCTTATGATACTGTGAAATATTAGAATGGAGTTTTGACTAAAAGGCAAAGTAGGAAAGACCTTGAAAATAAAGAGCAATCTTTTAAACCTTACTATGTTTTTGTCAAGTACAGCAAGAAAACAAACAAAAAAACTAAAAATACCTTGGTATTGATCATTTTTGTTCTAAGGGGACATGCTAAGGACATGAAGCACTCAGGGTCACTATGGAAGATGTGGCATGGCAAGAGTAATAGAGCATATTTTTGAGAGTGTGACAGCTGAAATAAGACATTAGCTGAATGCAAATGTACACTAGATAAAGAGTAAGGATACCTGGGCTTTCATTCCAACTGTACCAGAATACATCGACTGAGTCATTTAAACTACTCTAGGCCTGAGTTTCCTGTAGATCTGAATGGTCCTTTCTCACCATCACCTCTTGGGCACCCCTTAGCACAGATGGTTTATTCCAGACAAGCAAACCAGTATCAGTCTTCATTCTTGCTACTGGCGGAGTTGGGTTCCCTCTTCTCAATTTATTATGACAATTTTTTCTGATCTATTTTGGAGTACAGAAGAATGTACTAGATACCACAGGGTGTAATCAGAATTTCCTTCTCTCTATGGCTCCTTAGAGCAGTGCTTTTATTTAGCTTTTTTTTTTTTTTTTTTATAGACAGAAAACAACTTTGATATGCTGATAAAAGAAAAGGAACCTACCCTGGGGAAGGGGGGGATGCTCATACATGTAAAATGCCAGCTGTGGTTTCAGGAGGCTCAAGGATTCCTGAAAACTAAATGAATTCATGAGTCCCTGGCCTAGAAGCAGTAAAAATTCACTGGATTTCATGTGTACAACTAGCTAATAGCTTCCTCTTAGCCATATATTCCAGTTGCTGAATTCATTTCCATACTCAACATCACCACTACTTAGAACAGGATTCCAGGACTTTAGTTGTTTTGCAACTTCAAATAAATGGGGAGAATGAGAAAGGCTCTCTTCTCCCTCCATTTTTGGAGTTCTTGAGTTTCTGCTGGCTAAGTCTTTACCCTCTCCATGGGGAAACATACACATCATGAGAGGTTTCAAATATTCTCAGGCCCACAGGTGGCTATTTTCCTGTGCTTGTTCGTTCCTTGCTCTCCACCAGTCTTTGTTCTTTTTCTCTGACCTGACATCCTGGTCCCATCTGGCTTCATCTAAGTCCATCCACCTGAATCAATGCCCATCTCACCCTGCTTCCTTGTGCAGCAGTTCTAACCCACTGACCAGCAGCATCAGTGATGATGGAGAAAGAAGGAAAAAAGAAGAGGCTCACAGGGCCCCTGCAGGAGGGGAGGTTCTCCCTCAGGAATCGGTGAAATTGTGGCCAGTGAGACTTTTGAATAGAAATAAATCAATGCTGCCTTGGCTCCAAGACAGCGTTTTATTGCTGGAAGGAACTGTCAGCTTAATTTGTGGATGAGATCAGCTGGCTCGGGGCCAGAAATACTAGTTCCCCAAGTGCAGGGTCAATATGGAAGGGGGTGAAATTAAACCCCTTTGTTGGGTGGTTTTCCTGTAGTTGTGGCTCAAGGTTCAGGATGTGAAGTCTTTCATTCAGGGATGAAGTCTGATCCTTCAGTGCTGGTCAGATCAATAATGAGGTTCAGTTCTTGTTAATGGAAATAAGCAGGACATGTGCTACAGTCGACAGTTTTCTAAGTGGAATCTAAACAGCCGTGGACTCCTCAGTAAGTTCAGCACATGGGTGGGCACAAACTACCTTCAGGCATATGCTTAGGTGAGCTCTTTTAAGAACCTTGCTCTTCACAGTGTGGCCAGGGCACTGCAGCTGGTTAGAAATACTGAACCTGAGCCCCACCCAGATCTACTGAGTCAGAATCTGCATTTTGAAAAAGATATCAGATAACTGATATGCATGCTGAAAGCTTAAGAAGTACTTTATAAAACCCAAAGAAGATACTACTGTTTTTCAGAGAACTCTCTAGCAACCCAGACCATCATTTTTCTCTTTTGATGGATAAAAACAAATTTAATTGGTTTGCTTCAGTGGCAAGAATACAGCTTTCAGAATGTATGCAAGCCAGAAAAAATACGACAGCTGGGTGTTTCTTCTAAGCACTGGAGAAGACATCCCTGGGTGCGTGGGTGCAGGCAGTGTGGAACAAAGTTTGTCTCAGCTGCACAGAGAAGGCAAGAAGGCTCTAAGCTGCAAGGAGAAGAGTAAAACCACAGCAGGTGATTCTGAAGCCCAGCAGCTTCTGGACTGAATTTGTTGCGAGATTATGATTCAGCTACTTGTGATTTTCATCCCACTTTAGGTTTCCTCTAATTAGTGTCTGTGCAGTTTCTAGGTGTGATTGACAGTAACAGAGCTTGGTGATAGAGCACCCCCTTTGCATTCATCACAAGGCCCATAGATTATAGCAGATCTAATATCTAATAGAGAGTCAGACATGATATGCTGTCCATGGCACTGCCACTTGTGATAAATGAATTACACAAGTCTCGATGTTTTAGGGACTCCTGTGTCAGGTGAAGCAAAGCCATTAAAAACTTGGAGAAAGGGACAAAAAGAAATACATTAAGCACTGCCCAGTCACTGATACAATGCTGATATATGAAGCAAAAATCCCAATTGTCAAGTTACCACATTTGTATTTTTTTTTAATACTAAAAAATGTGGATTCCAATTACAAAAATTCCTCCAAAATGTCTTGGAAGTCTTCATCTACCATATGTCAACCATAAGAATCAATAAAATTTTCAGTCTCCCTAGTAGTTCAGAATGCTTTTATAAATCTTTTCATTGTTGATAGCATAGCATTTATGTGAGCATCTCTAAATTAATTCATATTCAGAATTTTTATTTATAGTTACAAGTTACCTTTCAGTATGTTGGCCCAAAAAGTGGGGGAGGGGCAAATAAACTATTCATCAGAAACTGGTTTTCAAAGCCACAGATAACTTTAGGGCGAACAACATCAAGGTGCAGAACAGACATGCAATACAACAAGTATGAACCTTAAATAAGAAAAAAACACCAAGCTAAATGACAGCTCCAGACTCACAATTGGACACTATTGTAAACAACAGAGTTGGTCAAATGCCAACTACTGAAGCTACTCAAGGTATCTATACTCCACACTTCTTTGAAGGGTCAATGGTCTCTCATGCAGGCCTGCTCCAGGCATTGTGGACATGAGCAGAAGCACAAAGCAGAGTAGTTTTTCTAGTGCTATTTCACCATATGTGTTCTTAAGGCCTGACCATTTTATCATTGATTTATTACTTTATATTTTTGTGATATACCAGAATGCTAAGATTGATTTAAATACATTAGGGGCCAAGTGTGCAGGATGAGACCAAAATAGAATTCTTTTTAAGTTTCATGTGCACGAGAGGCTCCTTTTTACTATTTTTAATTTTTTATTCTTAAATTCCTTTATACTTGTCAATGCATGAGGTTTGTTCAGAGAAGCTTTGGCCTTATATGAAAATCTATTTTGGACAGTCTGCTCCTCTCTTATCTGCTTACTGACACACATACACTAAATCTTCTAGTCATAAAGTTATGAGACAGTTTAAGGAACAAAATGGTAGCCAACATTTCTGTAAGCAATTAGCATAGTCCTCTCTCTAGGTCTTAAGAAAGTCCCTAAAATGGACACATCAAAAGATAATAAAGTCTTCATTTTCAATCTTCCAGCTAAGATTCAGATGTTGATCAGCATCCTTTTTCCTTGAAGCAAACTGAACAGAATATGTTTAAAAACAAAATAAACCCCAAAAGCAGCACAATATCCTCCTGATGCTATAATAAAAAATAATAACCATAACATTTCAACTGATGCTGCTTCACTCAATATTAAGATACTCGGTAAGTTTGAGGAGTTATTAAAGAAGCACTGAATACTTCTTAATCAATGGGGTACCCAAGAAATAGCTACAGAAATCCAGTGAGCCACAGCACTGTTAACACCAAAGCCCAGGGGTTGGGAGATAGACTATGGAGACCCCTGGAATACTGATCAGGGTGTTTTATATACTTTATGAAACACCCTGATCCACACCCTGATCTACTACTAGCCTTTACCCACTCTCTTGCTGTTTTTGCTGAGGAACATCACAACAAAATCTGGTCTTTTCCAATCTTATCAAATGGTCCTCATCAATGATGGATGCTAGCACAAATAATCTCCATTCATTGAGAAATATATTTAATTAACCTCTTTGGTTAGGATTCCAGACTTTCGTTCTCCATCAACTGGACATGGAAATTTTGCTTCCCTGTGTTATAGGGTGGTAGCTTATCTTGACATTAACTTAAATATGATACTGTGCAAACTGAACCATCAGAAAAACCTTCAGGAATTCTTGTGTCTCAATAAGTCAGAAAATTGAAAGAAAAAGAGAAGAATGTGAAATATGGACCCTCTAGTTCCCACTACAGAGTTGATGGCAGTGACCCAATCCAGGATAAGATGGTGAGTCACAAGCTGATGCTCTAAACCCAGAAAAGGGAATTCCAGAATAACTTCACTATACCTTTCTTCCACTAAATCTATCAATCCTAAGCTACTTTGCTGGCTTCTAGAACAATGTGTTCTATAGATCTAATGACTATCTACTTTCTGGATTGCTACTTATTTCATCAACAAATATTTCTTGGTTTTCTGTAATGTGTCAGATACTGTTTGAAGTGCTAGGGTAGATGCTAGATATTAGTTTCAAAATATATAATTTAGCAAGGGAATGTGGGTACATAACAAAGTAATTAGTAAATGATGAGTATTATAAAAGAATGTAGTTAGTCAAGATGGGAATACAGGAGTTTTACCAGCCGCAGAGAAGGTAGAAGAACTGAAGCAATAGAAGCATAAAAGAACTGAAGAAATATGAAATATTCAGAGAATGCCAAGCTGTTCAACTGGTTTGGAGTTCACAGTATGTTGGAGACAGGAAAGAGAGATGTGCAGCTAGAGGTGAAGGCCAGGACCAACTTGTATGAAGACCAGAGAGGAGATGACCAAGATTTTTTGAGCAGAGGAGCAACATGATATAATTGGTGTTATATATACCAGAAGGTTTGTTCAATTTGGTTTTCTTTCCTTTTGAATTTGTACTAGTGATGTGTTTCAACTGTTGCATGCTGCATTGATTTATAGTCGTCGGCAGCCGTCCGTCTCGAGAGACGATGGTGTAGCTTCTTCAGAGTCTATCTGCACCGCCAAGAATGGCTGTGCAGTCCGACTCGGGAGTGACATGGTATCTGTCTCCTCCCGTGTTGAATCGACATCTTGCGATGACGCTGAAGCTACAGAGCCTGGGCAGGGTGATATGGAGGGTCTGCTGTTGCCCATGCAGCAGACCCCCCCTCTCTTCGCAGCTGAAGGGTCCAAGGGAAAGACGGAGTCGATACAGCTTGGGTTCAGGTGCGCCGCAGGAGTTGCCGGTGTTGACTACAATGTCAAACCGCCTTAGGGACTCCGGCTCCGGATTTTCTGTCGGGGTTTACTCCCTTAGCCTTTCCCCTGAAGAGGTATGCCGCAAGGCAGCGGAGGTTTTTTGGAGTCAGAGTTTTCCTTCTCTGATGTACCCTGACTGGAAGATCGAACCAGCGACACTTAGCTCGCAGGCCGATGCTCAATCCACTGAGCTAAACCAGCCAGGGCAATGATTTATAGTAGTAGAGCCCAAAGTAGGTCTTATTCCAGAAGATCTGTTTTTACTAAGTATATTAAACAATAACAACTAACAGAAAAGCCTCCACAGAATTATGGAATGTTAGAAATGGTGAATATTTCAGGTAGTTTTTCTATATGCTCCCAAATTAAAACAAACAAACAAACTAGGTATTAAAGAGGCTAAGTAACTTGCAGTAGGTAAATTTGGAAATTGGTAGCAGAAAAGAGATTATAACCCAGGTTTTGCAACTGCAGTTCTATAATATTTTCTACTAGGCTAAATATATATCTTTTCTTTAACAGTTCCCCAATGTTTACACTGGTCCTTTACAAAGCTATAAACCCTGAATAGCCTGTCTAAAACTGATATGGTTGAAAAATATTTTTTTTTAACTGAAAATCATTAGGAGTGCTCATTTACAAGGGAAAAACTAATAGGTTGGAATTTTGGTTACTCAGCGGCTCCATTTATCCAAAAATAATTTGGACTTTTATGATTTCATGTTCAAGAAAAGGAGCAGCCTCACCAGCACACCATAAAGTTGACTGTAGGCAGTAAAGTTGGCCTGAAGCATGGAGGCATCAGGCAAGTCAATCACTCCAAAGAGGCAGTTTTGGATGAGAAAAACATATATTTTAAAAAAAGAAAGGGGAGATGGGTGTAGGGCAACTTACTTTTACATTTCCAAAACAAATATAAAAATGTCTACTGCTCAGATTTTAGCACTCTTTTTTAATTCTAGCACATTAATACAGCAGAATTTCCTCCATTCTCAATCAAAACTTTTGCAAATCGCCCTGGACGGTGTGGCTCAGTGGATTGAGAACCAGCCTGTGAACTAGAAGGCCACCAGTTCGATTCCCAGTCAGGGTGCATGCCTGTGTTGTGGGCCAGGTCCCCAGTTGGGGGCATGCAAGAGGCAACCAATCAATGTTTCTCTCCCTCTCTTTCTTCCTCCCTTCCCCTCTGTAAAAACAAATAAATAAAATCTTAAAAAAAAAAAAAAAAAAACTTTTGCAAACCTTTTGTTTGTATTGCATTTTGTCTTTAGAGACCATGGGATAGGTGAGAATATTTTTGTAAGTGTCCACTAGGACAGTGCGTATATTCTACATTACTGCTTGACCTGGTTATAATCTAGTGGACAATCTGTTGAGAACATTAGAAATGTAATACATACTGGGTCCAACAGTAGTCTAGTCAGCCTGACATTCTGTTTCTGAACTCAAACTGGCAAGGTACCAAAGAGTTTAAGCACTACATGCCCCTCTTTGTTCCTGTCCCCAAGCGGCAGCCACCACCACTCCAAGACTCTCCTTTCAGTTTAAGATAACCCCCTATTTAAACCTCCTAAATGCTGATTGCTAACTTTATGGAACCTAAAACCCATAAAAGAAGTTCAAAACTTCTTTAAGTGAGTTTCAAAATACACTCTCTTTTAGGGTAAGGCTACATAATTTCAATAGCTAACTGTGCAAAATACATCTCAAATCCTCTTTCCCTAAATTTCTTCTCTAAAGCTTTGAGAACTCTCTTCAGGTTAAATTCTGGAATTTGTTGAGAAGTCCATTGTCAGGCATCTTGTGATGAAGTCCCTTTACCCACTTACTCTCTCTGGCTGCCTCTGCTGCACCTTTCCAGGTGCAGAAGTTTAATGAAATGCGACATGAGTAAAAACCAAAAATGTAGTAAAGGTTTTTTACCTTCCATGATTATATACCTAGTAGTTATGGCGTTGTCAAACCTGAGTTCTCTTACCAAAAATATACATACAAAAAGAAAAAAATACTTTCAAGAAATAGACTGTTACAAAAAGAAAAGGAAGAGCAATCTAGATCAGTGATTTTCAATGAGTGTGCCACAAGAAATTTTAAAACATGTGATGCCTGACTCTCAGTCACAGGCACTGACCTTGTATTCCTTAGACTGTCAAATAAAAAAAATGACAACAGCCAACACAACAATAGCCATCCCATGTGAATGAATCAAAATTATACCTATTTTTTGTCAGACAGGCAAAAAAAATTTTTTTGGTGTGCCACAGAAATTTAGTAATTAGTTTATGTGTGTCATGAGAGAAAAAGGGTTGAAAATCCCTGACCTAGATAATGTAAACTGGTAGGTTCTTAAATGTATGCATGATGACGATGACCCTGGAAGCTATCACTTTTCGAAACTTTTCTATATGCCAGTCATGTGCTAAGCACTTTCCAAATATTGTGTCACAAAACACATATAGTAACCCTATGAGTGAGTTCTTATTATCCTCATTTTTCAGCGGAGGGGAGAAAGCTCAGTACTAGTAAGTAACTGACTCAAGGCTTAGAGCAGGTAAGTGGCACTTGAGCAGGCTTCTCAGATTGTAAAGTCTGTTTGCATAACCTTTACACCAGGACCAGGCACTTTTAACCTTGGGCTCCAGGACACGTAAACATCTCGGCTCTACTGCTAAGCAGAAACCAAGATTCCATATCCCATAAATTTTGTGGATGCTCCTGTTTGTGACAAAGACTGTTCATCATCTCCCAGCCTCATAGGTGTATGATGGGATCATAGAAAGATCAGTTAATAACCATTCGTTAGGAAGCCTGACAACACTGGTCTGGCAGGTAAGTGGCTGGGGAAGAAAATGCTCATCATCACCCGTTCTCTCCTCTCCTGGTGAAGATATTTTGATAATAAGAAAGAGTACTTCAAGGAGAAAGGATAAGAACTCTCTCCATTTAGGAAACGATTTTACACCTAGATTTTTTTTTTTTTTTCACACGAATTAACTTCTGTTAAGTATGCTGTCTCCTTGATTGGATGGCGCAGCCTCCTCAGAGACTCCTCCTTTGGGTCACCCAGAGGAATCACAGATCCTTATGAGCCAGATTCTGAAAACCAAGAATCAAACCTGTGCTTTGCAAACCTCACTGAAGACGCCAAGGATTTTCATGGAGGGCGGAAGTGGTTGAATCTGTTCTAAACTGTCCCTTTGAAAGTTCATGGAACTTACGGGCTTTTTCCCTCAGCAATGGCAATACTGCACTTACAATTAGTTCTTTTTGTGGGTGTGTTATCACAGGTATTAGCTATTAGTCCCGATGTGATGTTCATCTCCCCTGCCCAGTACAACATTATCTGCCTCATTATCTGCTCTGTATGGCATTATCTGTCTGCCTCAATCATCCCATCCATAAAATGGTGTTAATAATATTGGCCCTCGTTTACCTTGAACAAATACTGCTGGGGAAAATGAGAATATAAATTAAATTGCTTGCTGCGTTTTGGAAGAAAGTTGCCTTAGAAACACAGGCTTATTATTTCTCCATAGAAAAAGCAAAATATATTAGGGTTTGCACAATGTTGCTAGCTGCGATTTTTGCTCTTTTTTAACCCTCGGCAGAAGGACTACATTAATTCCAGTCCCTAGGTGAACCTTTTATTCCATTTTCCATTGGAGAGGAAAAAAAAGTTACTTTGCAAAGAAAGGAAAGAAAGAAAAAAATGTAGTATTCCCAAACCTCATTTACGGAACATTCTGTTCTCCAAATTACAGCGCAGCAAGCAGGCAAGTGGGAACTTTTAGATTCCTGCATCCAAGCCGGTTCCACACAGCACCCACTAATACAAAATGGCTTTAATTACTTTAATATAAATCCTGGAAATGTGCAGATGGATTGTAATAATTATGCAAAACTGCGATGGTCCTTTATAGAAGCACAGATCTCGCTAGCTCAAAAGAGAACGAAAGGAACACAAGTTCAACACAATATGTCAGGAAGCGTATTTCCTAAGAAGTCCTGTATTTCAAATACCAAGCTGTATGTTTCATCTGATGTGGCAGTTGTTATGGAAACTATGCTTTTTGATTGAATAGCAGAGTAACTACCTCCCGAAAATCAGCATGATGGACTAGTGCATAAATTAAGAACTCCCCAAGACAACAACTGCTTGGAGTTCTTCCTGGAGATACATTTTAAAAAGAAATATATATATATATATATATATATATATATATATATATATATACACACACACACACAAACATATATGCAATCTATTACAAGTTTAAATAGTTCTGAACTGAATACCCTTCCTTACATAGAACAGTTAAACCTGCTGCACTGCGTGTGTGAGTGTAACTGCGTTTATCCCCCAAACACGCTCATTCACATCCTTGTATACTTAAGGCTTAGTGAGTGAAAGGTCTAATGCTTTGCCAAAAAAGAAAACAAAATTTAAATTGCATTTCTTCACTTTCCTTCTAAACAAGTAGAGGAGAAGCTTTCAGAAACAAATGTTCAGTTGTTATCATTGTCCTTTGTAAATCAAGAGGGTCGTATATAAAGGTGGAAAAATCCCCAAGTATGAGACAAAGGTCAGTTAAGCCTGGCTTTTATAGTTACATGAGTTTGATATTAGACTGTTGCTGATTTCTATTGATATTAACAACCTTTCATAAATCATAGTATAAATACTTCTATCTTTCTGTATAGATATAATTTGCCCATTTTCTGGCTTAATTAAAGACTCGTTGCATAAAGTATGAAATAAAATGTGTGGAGGCTTGTTGTCCTCGTTCACATCTCACACGGAATGATATGCGAAGGAAAAAGTGTGAGTGCAACAGGCACCCATATCACAAACTTCTCCATAATGGGCATGCATTCGCCCATTGGATCAACATCTTTCAATTTATTAGCATGACAAAGGACACAATTATTTTGGATATGCCTGAATGCAATTTTCATTAACTTTGCAATGATTTATTAACAAAAGTGTCAGGAATGTAATAAAAGCAGCAGGACTCCTCAAAATGCCAAAAAAAAAAAAAAAATGAAGAATACAGCAGAATTTCCCAACATGCCTTACGGCATCAGGTCAATAAGGTTGCCTGATTCCATCAAAAGCATCACCATGGTGAATGAACTCTGCAATTAACAAAGAGTAAGCACAAAAAAATGCTAATATCTCATTTGAATGTAATTATGCATAGATTACTGTTCACTGGAACAAGAAAAGGGATTTTAATTGTCATCCAAAGTTACATGCAAACCCTGGATTCTAGTTAACTTTTCTCTTTTTTTTTTTGGAAGAGTTCATGTGAGAATAAAGCATGCAGTTCACAAATTCTTATGTTCAGGAACATTGTAAAAGGCATAGCCTTTGTTTAAAGAATACAACTTGCAAAGTTTTAAAATAAGATCATTCCATGTATGTTGGCAAGGTTAGTTTGTAATAAGTTTCACCATCGTTTGCATTTTAATACTATTTGATCTCATTTACATGTTTAAATTTGTTCCTGTAATAAAATTCATTAGTATGTTTATCATAACCACATAATGAATATAGCCCTTATGTAAAATAAAAAATTGAAAGTACATTAGAGACATTACAAGCTGTTTGAAATTACTGTGCTTTGCATATTATACCTTATTAATTAAATTATAAATTATTTATTTATGTATTTTTTTAATCAGGGGCAAGCACTAGAACAATATTATATTAGTATGAGAAACACAATACAACTCAAAGCTCATTCACATGTGGACCAGTTTTAAGTAGAGGCATGCAGATCCATGTTGCCATGGGGTGGCAAATGCTACTCCCCCTGCTGAGCACCAAGGGATGCGAAATTACTGTTTAAAGGAGAGTGGAGGGCAGAGGAATTAGAAATGTTTCTTGTGCAAGTTAAAAACTTCACCAGTTACTATAATATCTCCCTTTGTCTTCTCACTTTATTAGTATAATTAGATCAAATACGCAGATGGAAGCAAAGAGGAAACCTTTATAGGAATCGATACATGTCTATTTTATTGGGAGTCCACGGAAAAGGAAAAAGTCATCTTTTTTATTCTTTTTTCTTGTGGTTTCCTTTGTTGGTAATAATAGAGAACATGAATGGAACAGAGAGAGAAGGAGAAAAAAGGGAAGAGAAAATATATTGGAAAATGAATTTACTATTTAGGGAAACAGCACTAAGTTCACTTTTATTATTCAGCTTTTCAAGTTGTTTTTTTAAGAAAACCATATGCAGAATGTCTGTGTTGCCTTTCTCTTTACATTTATATGGTTTACAGAACTCTTTTTGAGTTAGTTTTCTAATCCCAGATTTGAGGACACTGGCTTGATTACTGGTTTAACCTATGTCTACACACACAACAACAACCCCTGGCTGGTTTGGCTCAGTGGATTGAGCGTTGGCTTGCGAGCTAAGTGTCGCTGGTTCGATCTTCCAGTCAGGGCACATCAGAGAAGGAAAACTCTGACTCCAAAAAACCTCCGCTGCCTTGCGGCATACCTCTTCAGGGGAAAGGCTAAGGGAGTAAACCCCGACAGAAAATCCGGAGCCGGAGTCCCTAAGGCGGTTTGACGTTGTAGTCAACACCAGCAACTCCTGCGGCGCACCTGAAGCCAAGCTGTATTGACTCCGTCTTTCCCTTGGACCCTTCAGCTGCGAAGAGAGGAGGGGTCTGCTGCATGGGCAACAGCAGACCCTCCATATCACCCTGCCCAGGCTCTGTAGCTTCAGCTTCACTGGAGAGGACACTCCAGCGTCATCGCAAGATGTCGATTTAACACGGGAGGAGACAGATACCGTGTCACTCCCGAGTCGGACTGCACAGCCATTCTCGGCGGTGCAGATAGACTCTTAAGAAGCTACACCATCGTCTCTCGAGACGGACGACTGCCGACGACGAGTACACACAACAGATTTGATTATTTTGATAAGCAATTACTTCTGTCTACATGGTCAAATATGATGAACCTTGGATAAGGCCTTCAGCCAGTAAAGAAGTCTGGAAAGCTGGAGTGGAGGAGGGGAGGGGCAGTCAGTGGACTGCATGGTATGGAAAGCACATAGGTTTTAGAGTCAAAGAGGTCTGGGTCTTTAATCAAAGCAGTCTTCTTCCAAATAGGGAAAGACCTAATTCGCACAGCTGTTCTGATGTTTAAATACAATTAATATTCCCAAAGGTTTTAACCTTCCTGCATAGTAGGAGTTCAATAAATGTTAATTCCAGGATTATTTTTGTACAGAACCACAATAAAACAATATACCAGAATCTCCTTCTCAGAATTTCCACAAGCTTGCATGGCATACTGGAACTCTTTTTTAATAGACATCAGCCTCTGGTAGAGGGGAAAGCAAGCTAAAACTGAGAATGGTAATGTTCTAAGTGAATGATAAAAGGGACCAACACAAGTTATAAGTATCTCTCTAAGTCACAAAAATAATCTTACTTTCTTCATCCATTGTTAAGTTCATTGTGCAACTCTCTTTCATCTTACAGTTTCCACAATTTGGTCAACACCAGGAAAGAAGAGTAGGTGGAGGAAGCAGGACCATGAAGAGAAATTGAGGATACAAAAAGGTCCACTACAGTGAGTGTTTTTGGTTGCAAATTTAACAGGGTCTTTGGCAGTTTGCTAAAATCAAGACATTCCTGTAGTCACTTCTTGACACCCAGCTTAACCTCCTTTCTGAGCTACCCCACAGTTAGATGGAGCCATTTAACTGAGTTCTGGCAAGACAGATAGGTAACTGGAGAGGCAGAAGTAATATATGCCATTTCTAGGCCTAGTCTCTAAAAAATCCTACTGAACTGTTATGCAATTTCTTTGTCCTCTACCCTCTCTGTCTGGATAGAAATCAACCAGCCAATGGCACTGAGTCTTCTGGAGACAAGGTGGGGCAGGTCACTGGATGGAAGTAACTTGGGACCCTAAATGACTCTGTGAAGCAAAGCACTCCCATCATAATTAGACTGTCAAGAAGGAGAAACAAAACTTCATTGTGTTATGCCACTGAGAAATTAGACTGTTTTTGTTACAACCATTAGCCCATCCTGACTAGAACTAGGTCATAACGAAAGATGGGCAGTTCTAATTTTTCTGAAAAGTATCCTTTTATTAGAAATATAATTCTAGCTAGAATTAACTTGATTTGTCATAAAAGATACCTTAAATTATTTTTTAAATTTGAAATAAAATTTGACAAAGACAATACAATCCTGCAAGATTCTTCCAACAAAATAGTTTTCTGTAGTACTATAGGTACTTTCTTTTTATATACATACATGGGTTTTCTATTTCTAACTTTTTATAAGTTTAAAGTGTACAACATATTGCTTTGATGCATTTATATATGCAATATGATTACTACCTTAGCACTAGCTAACAGTACTATCGGTATTTTCTAAATTAATAAATGATCACTAAAACACATGACTATATATTGTGTTTTCAAGTAATGCTTTCTATATAACTATTGGACAGGAAAATTAACTCTTGAGAAAGAAATAAAACAATGCATATAGATATTCATTATGAAGAAATTAGATTCACTCAACAAAAGGTTTTATCAAAAACACATGTTGCTAACAGTGTATTCTGCTTTCCTGAGGGCAAATTTCCAGCCAAAATGCTTCATTAGCAAATAATCAAGACACCCCAACCTTTGTTGTGTAACTTCTGAACTGGGAGCTGTCAGTGGGTAACATGTAAAGGATGAACAAAGGGACTCACTGAACACAAAAGGTCTGAAATCAATACATAAAATAGAAACATAAGTACGTTATGGGCCCTCTCAGTCATGGAGTGATGTGGGATGACTCATGGGAAAACAGTGTCCATAGAGAAGAGAAACAAAATTGAATTTTATTACATCTCTCATAATTTAATAGATAAAGAGTCTCCAGATGGTCTAATATTCTATCAGTTACTATTTTAATCAGCACATTAAAAAATAACTTAAAATATCAGTCACTCCTGTCAATATTGAGTATAATATAAACCATCTTTTGTAATCTGTGTGCATTTATTCAGTGTTTATTTAAGCAGCTAAATAGCCTTTATTGGTTATGAGCCTATTAGCATGAGGTTGAATGTTCTTCAAGGGTAAGGGCATAAAGGTCCATTCCAAAGTTTATTCAACTTGTTTACATGATAGCACCACACAATTCAGATGCTCTATTAATAAATGCTTGTGAAGATAAGCATTTATTATGATATACTCACTAGAAAGAGAGTAAGTACAAAGACACATGACTTAGTTCAAGTGAAGGTGAGTTCTCAAGTATTTTAAACAAAGAAGCAGAGACTATTGCTAATAGATACACAGAATGGAACAAAAGTAGGTTTACAGTTGTCCATTTAGAAAATAATACATAATACTTAATAAATAATAACACAAGAATAAACTGTTTTTGCATACTCACAACTGTAAACCTACTTTTCCTCCACCAGGTAGAATGATAGGTCTTTAGAAGCAATGAAGAAAACACACAGTCATGCATACAACAAATAATTTGCCACTTGGACCCTATTTATACCTACTTATATATAAAAACTGGTATGAGACTATCAGTTAGATGGTATAAGGAAGATAAAGGTAGGGCAATTCATGTTTGCTGAGCATCTACTATGTAGCAAGTGCTGTAAATCCCATGTCACCATGTAAACACCTCTTTTCAAGAGTACAGGTGACCTCTCATGGTTTTCCATATCCAGCCTGAACTTCTCCACTGAGCCCCAGACCAACACATTCATCCAATTTCCAGCTCATAGCTTTGCTGGGATTTCCCAGCGGCTTCTCAGACTTTAGGACACGTTAATTCACCTCGTGATCTTCCTGCCTCACCACACCTGCTCCTGCCACAGATTGCTCCATCTCAGCAAATACTTCTAACTCCCTCTTTCCAGTTTCTCAGGCCATGTAAAAAGGCTGAGTCCTTCCGGACTCCTGTCTTCTCACATTCCACATCCAAATCCCAAAGCAAATCCTGTCAACTCTACCAGCACAGTACATGCAGAACTGAATTACTTCCATACCTTCCCTGACACCAAACTACAATGGGACTTCTCTGTTTAAAAACAGAAGTTAGATCACCTCACTGTCCTGTCCAAACCTCCAATATAAGATAAAAACCAGTCCTGACAATAACGCATCAGGCCCCATGTCATCTAGCCTCAGGATTACCTCCCTGACTTTATCTCCACCCCCATTCCACCCCCTCCTCTCCAACCACACTAGCCTTCTTTGCAGTCTCTTCACATATTCCAGCAACACTCCTGCCTCAGGACGTTTGTATCTGTTGTTCCTCCTGCTTAGAACACTCTTCTCAGTAAGACTTTTGTTGTAAGATCATCTTTTCTGATGCCTTTATTTTCATTTGTCATATTTCCACTTCTTGCCCTAGCACTTTCCAGTGTCCTGTTTTTGAGCCCATTTTTCTCCATAGCATATATCATCATATTTGTCTTTTTTTCCTTTTCTTGTCTGCCTTCCCCAATTAAAATGTAACCTATACTAGAGATTTTTTCCCTATTTTTTTCTTGGCTTTATTTCCAAAACCATGAAACCCCAAATGCTTGAGAGAAGTATATATATCTTATTCAATTCATGGACCCTTTGAGTTAGGAATTATCAGCATTCTCATTGAGTAGTTACCAAAAAAAAAAAAAAAAAAAAAAAAAAAAAAAAAATGAAGCTCCCAAAACAAGTAATTTTCTACATAGCAATGGTAGGAAAATGCAGATAACCAAGAGAAGTCTCTGTCTGTCTTTGGAAATGTCTTGTTGCTTCCATCCTACCACCTGCTTTTACATAAGAGAAATTACACCTTATGTACTTTAGGCTTATTGGGCTCTAAAGTCTGAGATAAGTTAAGCGTTTTATTGTTGCTTTGTTTGATTTTTTTCCTTCCCTAACCCATTTTCCTGAGTTTCTTGAACTTATCTGAATTTTAAAAGCTATTGTATCTAAAAATTAAAAACATTACATAAAAATTTTTTTTAAAGTATTTCCTTTGAAGTTTACATTTATGTAACTAGGAATAGAGTCACTAATGTGAACCAACATCTAGGGTATATCTGAGATGTATAAAATGTTTCCTTTGATTTCACACCATAAGAAAAATAAAGTTTGAAAAATAAGTTTCATGGACTAATCATAATTTGGATTTTTTGTCTAATTTCCCTGTATTGATAGTTCATTTTATACCCAACAGACACATGAAAAAAGAAAAGGGAAGGGAAAGAAGGGAGAGAGAGAGAACAGGATGAAGGTTAAAGATACTGTACTTTACAAATAAGTAATAACCATTCTTATTCAAATCTGCCTTCAGAACTCAGAGAAATTTTAAAGAGTTCTTCAAATAGACTTGGGGACCTTAGTAGACTATGTGTAATTCAATTCAGGGAACAGTTTTTAGTTGAGGCTACATGAAATTCAGACTCCATTCCTACAGAAATGAATAAAATATGTTTCGTTGAACTAATTTAGTTTCCAGAAAAAACACAACACACACACACACACACACACACACACACACACACACACACACACCCTCTGTGGACATTTATCTTAAGCCACCTTGAATATTTGGGTATTTTCACAATTCTCTGTGATAATGAAATTAGCATCCCTTATCATTAACTTATTGGATATTGTTCTGTGGAAGACTTCCCCTACTAAATTTAGAAATAAAAATTAATTCCTCAAGCCTAGATGTTTAAACAAAACTAAAGGTAATTTCAAACAAAAAAGATGCAGAAGTAACATATCTTCTGCTAACTTCTAAATATTAAGTTTCACATATATGGAAAAGCATACTGCAATGAGCATGTTCAAGTCACCCATATTCCTCTTACAAAAGCCAGTTACTCCTAAGGGGATCAAATAGAGATGTTTTTAAAAAGCTTAAAAAAATAAATAAACAGTACCTTAGCAAAATTTCAAGTCAAAATAATGATTGGCATTATTATTCCTAAAATCTGAGAACAATTTTTCAATTCTTGAAAAAAAGCTACATAAAAAAATATTAATCCTGACTCATCCCTGTTTATCAGCTGATCATTTTACACTCTTGCTATGCAAAGTATAAAGCATGGACCAACCACTTCTGCTTCACCTGGGAGTTTTTGAGAAAAGCAGAATCCTGAGACCACCCAAACCAACTGAGTCAGACTCTTGGGGTCCCTGAGAAAGTCATTTATACTTTAAAGTCTGAGGAGAATTTATATAACTATTTTATAAAATATTTTTGTTTAGTCAGGTTATAAGAACTAAAGTAACTCTGGACAACCAAAAGAATGGCCATAAGAAGAAGCTACTGTAGAAATGGTATATTTGGAGGAAGAGAAGAGACTCTGTCTTGGGGACCCTATCCCTCTTGCTTCTTATTTTGTGTAGGGAGCAAATGCTAATGGAAACCTATACACAGCAGCTATGGCTTCTTGAACACTGGCTCAACTAGCTTGAAAGAAGAGATTTTGAGCTTGGCCAAGAGGACTGACATTATCAACTGACTAAAAATAATTTCATTCTGAGGTCTAACATTTAAATGAAATAAGATTCCAATTTAATTAGGACAACAATGTGAAGCCAGCTCAAATAAAAAACAGAAACAATTTTCTAAAGGATTTAAATTATGAGCTTGTGACAGACAATGACTGATGACATATTTACTTTTCACAGGAGCTAAACGAATACCTTAGAAAAAATGTGAGTTAAAAATGCAGCAAATTTGAAATTAATGAATCCATTGATAATATATTTTTAAAGAAAACTTTTTCTTGTAAAGGAAAATTGATCTTTAAAGCCAAACAGTTAAAATGGCAAAATCCAATGCACTCTTGGAACATTGTAACAAGCTGGGAATCTGACCTTTCTTCAGAACTTAAAGATGCACTAATCAGAATTAGCCAGGTGCACAGTGGGGTCAAGCACCATCATGAAGTTTCACTAAATAGCTTCTATCTAGGCTCTGGTCACAATCAGATCCCAGGCTCTGACATCTCAGTGACTTCAGTATTGTGCTCAGGCAGCTGCCATTTATTTCATTTCAATGGATCAAGTTTTGCATGCCTTATCTAAGGGCCTTTTGGAAAAATGTTTAATCTCATAAATTTATGATGTAGCATTTTGTCTTCTTTATGATAGCCTTCATCTCCTTAAGAAAGAGAGAATTCAAATATGACTGCAGAAACAGTAGAAAATGAGAATATAAGTATACACATGCTTGAAGACATCACGGTGAACTAATGACTAATTACTGTGCAATTGAATACTAATGGAGAACCTCATGAAATCAACATGAACAGGAAATGAACTCAATATGACCAATGATTCCACAATTAAAATCAAATAAGTGCCTAGTAATAGAAAGACTTAGGAGATATTACTACAACCAATTATTCTTCAGATTACACTTTACAGAAAAAAGCAAAATACTAGGTAGTAGTATCTATCTCAATATCTTTTTAAAAGTTAATGTGCATCTGAAATGTGAATTATAGTACTGTAATTATCTTTAAATTAAAGTCTGTAAAACTAGTTCAATAGCAAATCACTTATTAAAGCAAATCAGATAAACATGAATTTCAGGAAGGAAAAGAGAGGTTAACTTTCTAGGACTCCCTTAATTAATTAATTGTCACTCTGAATGTTTAACTCTTTATGTCTTGGCAATCCAGTCAGAAAATTGTCAACAGAAAGCAAGCTTGGCAATTGAGAAAAAAAGAAAAAAACATACAAACAAAACAAACAAATTTAAAGAGCCTTTACATTGAAGCCTAAAGGGCTAATGGCAATTATGAAAACTGTTTAATAAATTTTACCACCACTTTACAGAAAATGCATGCATATTTCCTTTAGTTCTATTTCATTTACTTCCTTTTCCACAACCCAATGGCTGAGCAAGGCATGTTAAAATAAACTGCAATATTTTCTCTTGAAAAGTCTATTCACTTATCAGCTGTGTATCTAATCAAGAACCTAATAAGTCCATAATGGTACATTTGCTTCTGAGGAGAAACCACTGTTTCTCATCATTGCAGAAAATACCCCCTTGCAAGGTGCAACCAAGAGCCACAGACTCTCTGCAACAGTCTAATAATTTGATTGGAGCCCTCAGGCAGGGATAACTTAAATTACAATTAGAGAGCCCTCACACTGGTGCTAACATCTGTGTACTGAACCACTGTATACTGATTAAAGGTTTTTAAAAGAGAACTAAGTACTTCCCACATTAGAGACGAGTCTAATTCCAATGGCTCTAGTTCTTGGTATGTAATACTTCAACATTCCCTGCTGAGCTTCCTACTCGTGAGTCCAAAGAATGCACGCCCTGGGTAATAACTGTCTTAGACGGGTCCAATAAATGCTCAGGTGTAAATAGGCGGAACAGCAGAGCCCTGGAAAGGGAAGGAAAGTACGTACTGTTCATTTCATTACTCATCCTGTGTCTACTTTTTCCCTGACTTTGTGACTACATTGAGCTGTTTTGGGTTTTTTGTTTTTTGTTTTTCTGTGAAAAGAGTGATTCTAAGGAGAGGGTCAGAACTCAGAAAAATTACCATGGGGGCACCAATTAATAAAAGTTGAAATGAACAAGGACACGCACACGGCATCCCTCGTGTCCTCCTGCCTTGTTATTAAATGAATCCTGCATGCAAGGAGCACAGAGCCAGAAGAAAGCAGAGCCACTAGCTACCCCCACACAACCAGCCCCTCTCCTTCCCCCTCTGTTCATTAGGGCCTTTTTCAAGCACATGGCTGCAGCAGATGTCCCTGAGAGAACATTTTGTCTCCCCCCTGCATCCAGGCTCAAACACCTGGGCTCTGACATGACGTCCGGTGGAGGCTATTTTCTTTTTCCTTTTTTAAACTTTCCTTTTATTTGGTTTGCATACAAGGCTAATAATGAGGTTTTAAAAACTATACACAATCAGTATACAATTACACTCATCGGGAGCCTGACATGTAATTTCTGATAAACCCATATAACTATGAGCAGCTAAAGGAACCACAGAGCGCACACAATGCGTGGGGTCATCAGAACACAATGCTAACACAATCTCTGCGTCATGTCTTGTTGCATAGTATTAATCAGTGCAAACATTGTTTGGGAAATGAGAGGGGAGAGAAAGAGCAGTTTCCCAGCTGCTAGTGCTTTGCCATCAAATCTGATAGTCAGTTCCATCTAATATAAGAGACTTCAGCAATAGAGCTTAGGATCAACTAATGACTCTCGAGGAGTCTACTTAAACTGTTCAAAATGAAATCAAATAACAGATCCTTGTACATAATCCCAACTCTCCTGATAATTTCACATCAGATGTTTCTTTAGCAATTTGTATATTTTCTTCACAGATTAAGAAATGTATTAGGATCTTTAACAGCTACACTCGTCGTCGGCAGCCATCCGTCTCGAGAGACGATGGTGTAGCTTCTTAAGAGTCTATCTGCACCGCCGAGAATGGCTGTGCAGTCCGACTCGGGAGTGACACGGTATCTGTCTCCTCCCGTGTTGAATCGACATCTTGCGATGACGCTGGAGTGTCCTCTCCAGTGAAGCTGAAGCTACAGAGCCTGGGCAGGGTGGGTATTAAGTACCCACAATATCTAAGTGATCAGTGTTCTAGGCTACTCAGTCACTACAATTCTGATTTATTTCAAGTTTCTGAATCCTACACGTGGAAACATAATTATTTTGTTGTTGTTGTTGATTGCTATAGGTAAAAGATACGATAAGGTTTCATTATGAAAGAACTATCCTAGACCATCAGATGACAGCCCAGGTCACTGGGGAGCACAGTGCAGTACTATTGTCGATACTATTGATATGTCTTAGGAAAAGTGAGTCTGGGAAATGCAGAAATGTCACAATCTTTGTTTTACCTTCACTTTAATAGAGCATAGCTGACCTTTATGGGAGGGGTTGACTACTTCAATTAGGTTTATGCTATTTTCAATAGGACTTCCAATCAGTGCATTTAGCTGGAAAGCAATTCCTGACTTTATTATTAGTATTGTCATCCTTAAAATGCATTCTTTTTTTTTTTTTTTTTTTTTAATTCACCAGGAGGGACAAAGAGAAGACAGGGAGCCATAAAGAAAAGGAGCCAGTAACATGCCCTTAGGGACCAATAGCAGAGGGAGAAGAATCACAGGGGAAGAGAGACCGGGAGATGAAAATGAAAGACGTATCTTATTAAACCATCATAATTAAGAAGTAATAGGTATTCATAAAGAATACCCAAAAGCCTGAAGATGTCTACAGCAGCAAGGGCAAATGTTTTCTGGTAGGTAATAACCACAAACACCTGACATGAAAAAGCAAACGGGACCCCAGGAGAATGAGAAGCAGAGATCTGTCTTCTCACGATGCTCCCGCCTCCGGTTCAGTGCGACAGACCAAAACTGAAACTAAAGGAAAGAAAAATCGGCGACCTCTTTTCAAATACACGTAAATTCTGGCAAGCACAGAGGTAAAAAGCATTTGATAGGAGCACTTCGCTCCTTGTCACCTGTGGCTTATATGATGGGGTGGTCTCTGGCTCTGACCCCTTAGAGGACAATTGCTGCCGGGACCCAAGGGCACCATCGGGGCCTGGTGATGAAACTGACCCCACATTATTCATTTCAGCACAAAACGGGAATTAATTGGGCTAGTTTTCCCTTAGCTCCCGTACTTTAAGTTAGCTGGACCTGGGAGTACTGAGGAGACAAGTCGGAAGGGAAGGAGAAATACATTTGGTCCTTGGACACCCCCTAGTGTCTGTGTGAGCATGGAAACATCTCGCAGGTGATCTCCCTTCCATCCTGCTCTGTCTCATGAGGGGGACGAGAGTGGCTCCGAAAGACCAAGTCCCAGGACCCTAGCCGGGGGTGTAATCCTCTTCCCTCTCAGGTCAGAATCGAGGTGTCAGACTTGAAACCGCTTTTGGATGTTTCCTAGAACTGCTTGCCGTTAGCTTTGTCTCCACGAGGCAGAGTCCCTCTCCAGAAAATGTGGGAAATTATGGGTGGAGTCAGGAGGGTCTATAATATGTCCCCCTCTCCCAATAAAAGATGAATTTTACAATTAATATTCAGGATGCAAAATGAAAAAAGAGAAATGGAGGAAAAAATCTATTTCAGAGAATATATGGTAGTTTATCTTTATATAGATAACTTGTGAGTGTTGGAATAAGCGCTGTGATGTATTTATGTTTACTGATGTGATTGGATGTGAATACTGAATAAAGTGTGGGGAGACTGCTTGCCACTTCTCTCAGTCAGCAGTTCTTTGAGCAGTATTTCATTTGTGTGATGAAGATATAATTTAAAAGTGGCTTGGAAAAAAAGCTTTGGTGTAAGCACCTTTGAAAGTTTCCACACAAATTGTATGTGATTCACTGTCCATCCAGGTAAATTAATGTGTGTGTGTCTCAGAGTTATCTATGGACTAGGTTTTCTCTGTGAAAACATTAACATTAGGAAGTGTTACCATGAGTTTCATCCATAGTCATCTCAAAAGTGTAATTGTCCAAGAATGTCATTACTATATTCAGCTGTTGTAAATACCCAAATCTGCCCAGTGTGCACATCCCTATCTATGACGTACTGAAACTTCAAGAGACACTATTTTTTAAAATAAATTTTACATTTTCCTAGTTCTTTTAGCATAGCACTGTCCCCCCAGCTATTCTGGGGAAGCACTCTATGGTTCTATTAAACTTCGAAGCAGATATTATGGCAATATCGAGCACTTTTTCTTGCTGCATCTGGGAGGGTTGTATTTGCAACCTATATAAGACCTGAATCTAAAGAGTGTAAGAGTCCTGAGAGACCGGCTCATTCAGACCCTCATTTAAGGAATGGGAAGCTCAGAGTGATCTCATGACTTGCTCAGACAAGAAGGCTAGAACAGGAACCCAAAAATCTCCTACCCAACTCAAGTTTCTAAGTGTAAAATTGCGAAGTGGGAGCTTTATAAATGTGAGCACACCATCAGCGGCAGGAAAAGGGAAGCCTGATTGCAATGTTAGGGACACATTCCCTAAAAGTTGACGGTGTCTGACAGCTCCTATAGCACCCACCCCAGAAGACAGCAATTGTGGACTCCACGGCTCCGGAGTCATTGATTTTTCATCTGCAACTCTCTAATGAGAATTACACTGCAGAAAGAGAGGAAGGAAACAAGGAGCAGGATCTTAGAAACATCTTGCTGGACCACCCCACGTGTGTGAATGAAACAGTTTTGTCCCTTCCCCAGCAGGAAATGCCTCTGTTTTAAATACCAAACAAAGGTAGCTGCATGCTTCTGGGTATAGCCCACACAAAATAAACTTGCTTTGAAAAAGGAATCTTGGCATATGGTAACAAAATCTATATAATTCTTTCGATCTTTAATCTCTATGCCAATGCCTATTTTACAGATTATGACCTCAGCCCCTAACAAATCTGCTCAGTGAATTTTTGGCTGACAAATTTGGCAACACACACACCGTCTGAAATATATTCAAAAGGCTAAAGATTTTCATAATAGCTACTTTACATAGCCTAGTAGGTTTCCCTTTAGGACACCAATTAGAGTTCTTTTAAGTGACAGTGTTAATTTTTATGATTATACACAGAACTGAGATTTTTATTTAATACACTGGGCCTTCTTTTCGAGCTTTTCAAGGGGATCAACCACTTTGCCAACACACGGGTGTTACAGCAGGGGTGATTATAGTAATTTTTCACGTAATTGGGAGTCACCATTTGGCTGCTATCTTTCACAAGCTTGTTGCCTCATCATATAATCCTTTGTAATGGGGGCTTGTTGTGTGTCACAGGGACGGGCCAAGAGCAGCCAGGAAATAAGGAACAGAGGAAGCCCCTGGCTGGTGGGACCACGAGGGTTTTCACATCTGCCCAGTTCTTTAGATTGCAGTCAATTTTATTTAATAGCAGTGGCCAAACACTGAGAGATGAGTTTGGAGGGTTTAAGAGAATCTGTGTTATCTCTCGAGCTGTCTCATAAAACAGACTCTATTCCACACCATGAGGGCACAGTTTTAAAAAGATATTAAGTGTAAGTACTTATTAAAATTATCAAAGCTCCTTCCTAGAAATTCAAGAATTTAAGCCCAAAACAATGCTGTCCCTCGGGTTCAATTCCACTTTTCATTTCCTCTTTTGAATCCCAGCAGCAAAGTGCTTTAGTGGAACAAATACATGAATGGAGGTTACATGTGAATATCAGGTGCTATGTAAAATAATGGGCACAGGTCAGAGCTAGAAGATGGGACACCTGAGTCCTTGGTCAAGACCTGTCATCTTGGGAAAGTCATTTGAACATATCCTAATCCTTAACATTATAAGTGAAGAGGAGCAGCACTATGATCACCAAGTCACACACACACACACACACCCCGCCAAAGGAGGTCAAAATAAAGAGTAAGTCTGGAAATAGACTGTGAGTTAAAGTGCTAAATACTAGGCCTTATAGCTTGACTTGGATGATGGTTTCTGTTCACACTTCGCCTTCTGAAAACCAGTCATGTTGGCACAGCCATTTATAATGTGTTTTCTGTCTGACGCTGTGTGCATATTTCCTTTGGAACTTTCCAAGAGTATTAAACTAAGTTGCTCATTTTTATGAAAAATATCTGATAAAACAATCTCCTCACTGTTTGCTTCAACCAGGTTCAGAGGAATCACTTATTTTAACGTAGCAGGACTGCTTTTTCTTTCATATAAGACCAATGACGATTGAAGGCCATGTTACCTGAATTGAATTTCAGCTGAATCCAACTCTTTAACATTGGTCTGACAAAGAACCTTGTATTGCCTTTTAATTTAGTTACCTAAGTATTATTTTATAATTCAAGCACAATATTAAATATGTCCAATCTTACTTAGTTCCTAAGATCTGAGATAAAGGTCATTTGTCTCACTAACCATGAGTTACATATTAGCCATAATAAAATTTAGCTGTAGGTTAGGAATTTTCAAAAAATCCTATACAATCATATATTATATTTTAAATAAATGCAAGATACAACTATAGACAAAAACTTAACAACACAAATAAACAGTTTACTTAATCAAGTTTAACACTATGACACTAAAAATAAATATAAAACAGGATTATCCATTGTAAGTTAGAAATAAGCATGTATGCATCATGTACTTTTAGACTGTTGCTTAACCATAATTTTTCCATAACTTCATGTCACATATCAGTGTGTTCAAAAGGCCAGTAATGATATAGATTTGTGATAAAAGCTAGCTGAATACCAGATCATCAAAGAAAGCAGTTAGTAAAATTCAAATATACTTTCATCTAAAAATTACTTCAAATAACTAAAAGTAAAGGCAGGATCCATGAGACAATATCTTCTCTGGTGACAGAAATCTATAAATAATCAAACAGATAACTTAATGCTTTCTAGGAAACCTTACCAATAGGATATTTTAATTATAGAGTATTCATATCTGTCCAGTTACACAGGAACTAATAAGTACATTCTTGATCAGTAAATAAACAAACATCCAGAATCGAGATGAGAAGTTCATTTCATAAATTATAATAACCTTTTAATTTAAACAAAAGGAAAACATTCCTTTGTGAAGTTTAGTTCTACTATTTAGATCAGCAGGACATTTCACTAATGATAACTTTGATCCCACTGCTAATGTTCATGACTATAAAATCTACAACACAGAAAATTATAAACCTAGCTTACAGGTGATGGTTCATTCTTTTCCCCAAGAGAGGAAGACTTTTTCTCAACTGGTTCATGTTAGAAATATTAAATCTGCAAGAATCCTTCCCCTTATTGGATACATACATTTCTTCCTGATGAACTACTTATGTCCAACCAAGTGACATTGATCAAATTATGGAGCAAAAAACTTATGGACTCTTTGTCATATTCCTTTTTGACAGAGCTAACAACTTATTTCATTCCATTAATAAATTTGGTTTGGTAACATTTTTATCTTTTTCCTCTTTGTTTTTTTAAACTTAGAAAAAGAGGGAAGTACATGCAGACAAGGGCATATTAGGATTGATGTAGCTTCTAGTTTTCCTCTTGAGTTTAAAATCATAAACTATGCACTAATGTGAATTCTTAGGAGCAGTCTGTCAGATCCATTGTGATAATTAATACAATGGCATACTGTAAATGCCACTGTTGCTAAGGCTATTATCTTGGTGATTGCTGTTGCTTCTGACAATGCTATTAATAACATTACTGTGTTGATAATGATACTAACAAACAATGTTAAACACAAACAATACAATATACTTTGTACTATACATACATATTGGAACACGGAATAAGTGTATTTCCTGGCTAAAAGCTGATCATCTAAATTGCAAGTGACACCCACAGTACTTGTCTTCAGAGCATCTATATATTGGATGTGAGTGGGTGAGACTTTGCAGAAGAAGAGCTGGGAAGCTAGATTTACATAATAGTTCTTCAGAGAACAAATTGGAAGTTGGAGGATTGTGTGAAGATTTGAAGGAGAATCATTGGTAAGATGAGACCAATGTGAATTAAGAAGTTAGTGAGAAGCTAAGATTTAAAATGCTAGAATATTTAAAAAGTATATATTATAGCAGTGACAAAACAACAACTGGAAAACTTTATTTTCCTAATCTTTTTCTGATTATAAATGCAATATACTCAATTGTAAAAAGAAAAATGTGGGTAATACAGAATAGTATAAAGAAGAAATTAAGAAGCATGTGTAATACTGTCACTGCATAGATATTAAATTCTGAGTCGCTTATTTTTATAATGGGGAAAATCCTAATTAGATAAACAGTATAAGTGCTTTTCAAATATTGCATCACAACCCATTAGTAGAAGATACAATCAGATTTTTGCTTTATGATCAGCATACTTTAAAAAAAAAAACAGAATGATAATTGTACAGGAATAAAACTTTTATTCATCTATATGATGCATGCAGGTACAGGGTATGATGTAAAATTAATTTTTCAGTGTGGGTCACAAACAGTGAAACTAACTACTTGCTAAAAGCCTTCAATTGTCATGATTTGTGTTGATTTACTTGAAAAGGAGAAAGGAATTAATATGAAATACTAAAAAATAATGAGACAATAAACTTAATCTTGATAACAAATATCTTTAAAATACTCCTTTAGTACGATACTGATGGAGATATCAGTTGCCTTCACCTGGTTGCGTTCATGTATGCTGAATGCCATCAAGCAAAAGCAGATACTGTCGTTAACCTTGCTGAGCTCACAAACGAGATATTAGTCAAATAACCAAGCAAATACTTGTACAATTTCAGCTGTGATAAATGCCATGGTGCTCAGAGGGTCCATAATAAGGGAATGGAATCTGATTTAACTTAAAGGAGAATTCAGGGAAGGCTGCCCTAAAAAGGTAGCCTTGCTGCCTTTTAAAGGCTAAGTATAAGGTGAAAAGGAGACATTCCAGATGGAGAAGACAGCATGTTCAAATGCCTGGTCACCAGAGGGGTCCTGGGAGTACAAAGACCATATGGTCACATGCTTTAGATCTTCTCACAAAGAAATGATCACAGTTGCTCTATGGCCTGGATTTAGCATATATATGTCCAGCAGAGAGAGACATTGTCTTTCCTGATGATGACCTTCTGCTTTTTATTTTGGTTTTGTTTTTAAAACTGTGTTAATAGTTCACTTGTGGATCAGACAACTTCTAAAAAGGCTTAAAATGTAAGTGGACATTTTGAGGGCCAATGCTTGTCTTTATATTATCTAAGTGACTATGCAAATATCCCTGGTAATTTCTTCATAAAACACCAGTACATCCCTCAAAATCATAACAGCCCATTAATGTCTCTGCTTAGAGGAAAAGGAACTAGGACTTTTAAATGCATCTTCTATGTACTAAAAGGCACACTAATTCTGTGTTCTAAAATTTGTAGGATAGAGACACATTTTGGTCTTTCTGCTCTTAAATCTTCTGCTCTAAAATCCCTTGGTAGCTTGTTATATATTTAGCATTAGGAAGGTTTTTTTTTTGTTTGTTTGTTTTTGTTTTTTTTAAGGCCAAGGTTTTCAAAAAAGAAACACATTTTGAGACAAAGCTCAGTTTCTTGAAGTATAAATATAAAACAGTGTAGAAAAAAACAAAAGCAAATTAGGGCAGTTAAGTTTCATTTTGTTGTGAAAACTACACAGTAATATTTTAGTAGGTAATTTTCTCTCCAGTGTTGGCTACCAAAAAACAATTTGTCTTTAAAGCACTGTTCCACATGTGATCTGCAAATTCATGTATTCATTCATTCATTTAACTAATGTGAATTAGACACATAGAATTATAATTTAAAATATTTATTGAGTTACCTAGATATAAAAGAAATCCCTCCAATCCATTTCCTACATGGCAACAGGAATGATTTTGTAACTCTTATTATGACATTCTCTGCTTCAATGGTATTCCTCTGAACTTTAGATAAAAACCTAAGTTTATGTCATAGCTACAAAGCTCTACAAAAATCAAGTCCTTGGCTATTCTACAGCCTTTTCTTACCAGCCCTGTATTACTATACTCTGATCACACTGGCCAGCTCTCAGCTCCTACTTGGGGCCTTACCATAGGTCACTCCCTCACGGAGAACAGAATTGCCTCCATTCTTCGATTCTGTGATACTCCTTATTTTTTATATCTTCACATAGATGTTTCAATGGCAACACCAATGTAAATTATGCCCTCGTATGAAAACACCCCTTTTTTTCACAATATCTATTATAATGTATAATTGTGTATATTTTAAATTATTATTTTTTAATATTGGTTTTCTCCATTAGACTGCAGGAACCAGAAGGGCAAAGATCTGTCTGATTTCTCTGATTTCTTCACTACAATATTTCTAGTGCTTAGCTAAATAAGTACAGAATGCTTTTGTTTCGATCCTAGATTCACTACTAATTATTTAGCCTGGCACAAGTCACTTACCCTTTCTGAAATAAATTTTATGATCTAAAATACTACTGTCATATTATGTTTTTATTATATATCTCATATTTAGATTTCTTTAGTACCATTCCTAGAACAGAATAGGGCTTAATAAATGAATAAACTTCTCTCTCATTCCCTCTCCTTCACCTCCATACACATCTAAAAATATTGCAACACTCTGCCCAAAATAAAGCAATGATTCACAAGTCTGGCATTTACCAGCTACTAGTTTACTTTTCCCTTCCTACTCCCCAATTAAGAGAAAGCTCATTTTGAGGTTTAATGGAGAGTATCGCAGGTTCATCAGAGTTCAATTCAGCAGTCTGGAGTGAATCTGTAATAATCCATGACCACAGACCAGTTTGTATTTTTCCACTAATAAAACTCAAGAATGGCTATGTTTAAATGGAATTTTGCAGGTCATTAATCCATTCTAAGGACTGACTCTTTTGGCTGTTTAATTGAGAAACAGTGGTGTAGGAGCATATTGGGAATTTGGATTTACCTAGGAGATAAGGTGGTGATAGGCTGTTTATATTTGATTAATTTTTACTTCAAAAGAATTTCTGAATGACTTAAACTGAAAAATTCTAAAGGCCACTGTCACCTTTCCAAATAAAACAGGATTTAGTTAAGATTTGCAATCACTCCATAAAATTCTGAACTCTGGTGGGCTAGAAAGGTTCTTCCCTGTTTGAAACTGAAGAAAAAAGCTTTACCAGACTGTCCTTAATTGTCTTGAACTGACCATAATCCTCTATTTTGCTGCCTCAGAAAAAGACTCAGCCTTCTAGTAAGAGATTGGTTGAAACACAGGCAAGTGCCACAGTTCTGGCCAATGAAATATGAGGGGATGTCTACTGGGAGCAGTTTCCAACAGAGCTCTTTGCCTCTTTCAATGGTACACACACAAAAAAGAGACATTCCCTTTCTCTGCCTCTTGGGGTTATAAACTGTAAAATATCTGGTATATGGCAGCTGTTTGGAAATGGAAATTTGGGGTGTGTGGGATAAGAAATATTATCATCTGCATTTAACAGAAGAAAAAACCGAAGTGCACAAATGTAGACTTATTGGGCGGAGGCCATATGTTCATGACACAGGTGGCTTCAGTTGCTATAAATTATCTGGTAATTCTCTAGTTCCCCTTCCCTCCTGTTTTCCCCATGTTCCAACCAGTCCTGAAAGTTTTAATCCTGGCAAATTCCTAAACCAATGCCCCATCACTCTGCAAGCACCACATTTAAAAAAAAACTGAAGTACCAACTGGAATAAAGATGGCCATTTACTAATCTCATGCTGCAAAGGGATAGATAAATGAATGTATGACTATAGATGTCTCACTTAACTTAAGATACTATATTGAATATGTGCATATTTAACATATCTCATATGCACATTTAACATGCACACACACACTTAAAATATATTTAACATATATTTTGCATATATATTTTACATGTGAGAGAGAGAGAGAGTGTGTGTATGTGTGTGGGTGTAGAGAGAGAGAGAGATACTTATTGGCTTATGGAAATCCAAAACAAGATTGGAAACACTCCTCAATCTCCAGAAATTCATAGATTCAGTGTTTATGGTGAATGACTAGCATTGTTCTTTTGATGAGGAAAGTTCATGAAAGCAATGTCAGTAAATAGTTTCCTTATCTCTGCAGAGGTTTTAATGACTAACTGTCATTCCTCTCCTTTATTTATCTAACGTCTTTGGAATTGTAATGGCTCTCCCTAAAACCCTGACTAAAATATCTAAGGTGGTTTAACACTGTCGCCCACAGTAAGGACAAAACTAGAAACTGTCAGTAATTAGGATAATCAGGAATACCAGATTTCTACAACAAAACAAGTGATCACCATGTTCAGTTGGTGTTTAAAGTAGATGCATATGAAGGTAAAAACACATGAACAGTAGTCACCAACAGAGTCATTCCAGAATTATCACTACACTCTCTCCATTTTTTTTCATGGAATAGAATGTTTCATTTTGTTTTCCTATTTTTGTTGAAGAACTTGACATCTTGACTCTCTCTAAATGTAATATTTCTGTCTCTTAGTATCCAGTATTACATCTGAGAAACAAGCCTGAGAATAGGAGTGGCCCCATCTCCTTATCTGGTACGTGCAAGAGGTCAAGCAGTGAGATTTAGAAAACCAAGAATCTGGTTTGAGAGTAGCTTTTTTCTTTGTTTTTGTTAATATGAATTAGGTACTCCTGTTAATTCATAAAGATTGTGCCTCTCATCTCTAAACCATTAAACCCCAAACAATGATTAAACCATCTTATCACTAAAGGTAAAATAACTTCTCTTCTTTCTCTGCTAGTGTATTTTTCAGAAACCCTCATCCCCGTTTTTTCTGCACTGATCAGTGATCCAGAAAGAAATTTACGATAAGTTTTAGTGTTCAACAAATATCACAGCATACCACAAACCTCATAAATGACAGAAATAGGTTTGTAGAATTAATAACAAGTATACTGATCATTTGTTTCTTTTTACTAGAATCTTATTTTTTAATTCAGAATAACTGGTTTGCATAGATAATCTTTTTAATGGATATCACCAACTTAACAGTAAGAAATTTATATTTCCTATTATAGGAAAGACATTAAAATAGAATGCTCTGACATGTAAGATTATAATATTGCCAAAATATGTCACCAAAACCAGGATCATATATGTGCAATATACTGCTTCAAGAAAAATATGGATTTTAAAATTACAGCCTATGAAATCCATTTTAAGATGACATAATAGAAGATATATTAATATTTCTCACAAATGAATCAACCTATTGCATAATTACAATCACATTTAATCATGAAAGCAAAATACAGGGAGCAATATAATCTCCTTACTATTTAGACAACATCTCAGACAAGAATTAGTCTGAGAGTAAAGTCTTTGAGAGTTTTTGTTTGGTTATACCTGACCATTAAATATACATTAATTTTCTTCTAATTCTGGGTTTGAACAGAAACATGGCTTTCTAAAATAAATGAAGTTTTTTTAATGCAATCACTCAGTGTTTGTTTAATGTTTGATTCACTCAGTAGCAATTCCTCCCTTAAGCATTTGTGAAGTAGTTTGTGGACATGCTTGCAGTAGTATTCTTATGTGCAAAAATCAAACATAAAAACTGATCACATGCTCACAGCTGGAAACCGTGTCAGGCTTTATTCAGTAAGGTATCAGGCATTATCATTTAGTGCTCCCACAGCGGGAGGAAAAATGGTGGCACAGAGGAGAATGAGCACATCAGACACACACCAGGGGTTTTCTTTCCCTACATTGTTCCTCTCCCAAATGTAACTCTTTAAATTTTAAATAGGAAAAGAACACACAGAATCATTGCTCAGAACAAAAAAGGGGGGAGGGGAAGTGGATATAGAGGAGGAAGTAAGTGGCCAAACAAGAAGAAAAACATTTCTCATTAAATTAAGTGAATACTAGAAAGTTCAACATACACTTTCAGGTGTCCTTTAAGACCGAAGGCAGCACACAAATCAAAAGGGTTCTGTAGAGCTACTTAGTTCAGACAGAGCAATGTTTTACCATGCTCTTTCTTACAATTGTTGGTTTTGCACAAGTTACTTCTTAGTCATCAAATGCAAATGAATTCAAGAATAGCTACTTGGTGAGGTTTTGTCTTATAAAACTATACCTAATCGCTATAATAGACATCTATACATATTAGAAGAATTGAAAGAATTGAAGACACATGGACTGGAGCACATTTTAGTTTTCCTTTTCTGGAAAAGAAATCATCTTCGAACCCTGTTATCTAATTCTATTTCTTCCTAGAAATGATAGAATTTAGGAATTAACTTTAACCTCCAAATATCCCAATTTTCACATTAGTCTGCATTTAATACAATAAGGTCATTATTATTTATGAAAAAAATTACAGCACTAGATTTTACCAGAAAAGCAAAGTTCATGAAAGGTTTTATTTCAGCAAGTGGAGGAATTTCTAAAGAAATAACTATTGCAGTTTCCTGTCAATGGCAGTCCACACCAATGCCTTCAGTAGCAATATAACCAGCTCCAGAAGGTCCACAGGTGGATGGTCTATCGGATCTTTCTTCTTCAATGTATTTGCTGCACCTACTGCCCTTCTTGTTGACACTGCTGGTACTCTTGATGTACTTTGCAGTGTTGACTGAATAGTGGCCCTTTGAGCTGCAGACACTTAGCTATCCATACTGCTTTTGGAATAGTTCAAGAAGAAAATCTTTGTCAGCATGTAATAAACAGCTAAATAAAGCTAAAAAACAGATCTCGGTCCATCTATCCACCCCTTTGTAAATCCTCTAGGATTAGAAATGAATCATCCTCATCCCTAACTTTCATTCTGAAATATTACAGCAAACTTCTAATGTGTCTTTATTGTGACTCTGTCACAAATACAGAAACTAAACCATAATCAGATTAATTAAATGATGAGCCTAAAATAAATCTTGAATATAAATTTTGACCTCTAGTTTCTTAATATAAAGCTGTGCTTTCCATCAGCCCCTATACTGAATTATATGTGTATGAGTATATATATATGAATATGTATATTATAGTATATATGTATGAGTAAATAGTACATACACATATGAGTATATATAATACATATGCATGTGAATATATAGTATATATGCATACTTTCAAACTTCTAGTTTTTTCTAAAAGGGGAAAAATATAATAGATAGATCCTTAGGCCAAAATAAAAAGGAACAAACTGAATATGTGCATTTTCTTTTTAAACACAGAATCAGATCGGTCTAACAAGATGTTTCCCTGAAATATTGGCCTCAAATGAGTCCATTCAGCCATGGCAAGGAGAGGTTTCCAGCCAAAACATTTAATTAGTGCCCAATTAAGACAGCTAGAATGATGTGAAGTCCAGGCTCTGGCCGTGTGCGCGCCTCAGGATGGGTAAGCAGCTTAAGTGAGTCAAGTCTGGCTAAAAGCTGTCAACTGTCAAACTGTCAGCGGGCCATATGGGTCAGGCAGCATCTCTCTGAAGAATTCAGCTTGTCCACTCATCAGGGGAAAAACACCTTCAACACCATAGGGTTGACAAACACACAGCAATTCTTCAAAATTGGAAAGAACTGAAGTTATGTTTGGATAAAAGGAAGAGTCCTGTCATGTCTGTCCCCATTTAAACTTCATTGGCACCCCATCAGCTATAGGAAAAGGTCCAAACTCCATCATATGGCAGACAACACCCCTGCCTAATTCTCTGGCCTCATCTTTCATCCCTCCTTCTCCCTGCTTTATCCTTCAGCAACGCTAAACTGCTTGACATTCCCTCCACATGCACACAAGCTTTCTGAACTGCACAGCTTTAAGAATACTGGTACCCACTGCCAATAATACCATTCTCTCTTCTCCCTCCACCTCAACTCATTCAGCTCCTTTGCTCAAATTCACTCTTATATACTAAACTTAGGAGTTAGCTGCTACAAGAAGCCTTCCCTCCCCATCCTCTCCACCATCAACCCCAGGCAGGGTTATGGACCCCCTCTCATGCTCTCATAGCCCCTGGGGGCCTAGCCTCTACCTTAATGCATACAATTCATATCCTCTCTTGGTAAGCCCATTTTCCTTCCTTGACTGTACACAGCAAGATGTCGTCTTAATCCTAGCACCAGGGGCACGGAATATTCCTAATAATGTTATTGATAATAATCAACAAATGAATCATGAAATAATCAAGTCAAAACCAAACTCCTCCATGTTTATTTCTTCTTTTGTTTCAAAATGTCCCTTATAGGCAAACAAATTTCACCATGCAATTGGACTGATTTGCCTGCATAGTGAGTCACTGCAGCCCTATTGTTCATCCTGTGCAGAGGGCAGTGGGCATGCCCTTCCAAGGGGGCATGCCCAGGCAGAGGAGCCCAGAATTAAAATTGACTTAGGCATTAGGCTGAGTGATATCAAGTGGAAGAGTGTACTGGCAATCAGAGCCAAATGATCTTAAACTGTCTTAACACTGGTATTTTATTATAACAGAAATCAAACAGATGTGGAGGACTGTGAAGCAGTGGGGAAATTCTTGGTTTGTGGAAATACACTACTCCTCTTCTAGCCTCCTGCTCACTAGAAATGTTTTTATGTGAACATTGGAAAGAAGAAACTGTCACAGGCAATCTTGGAAAGGAAATGGAGAGAGATGCTACCAGAATTCAGCTACAGCTTGAACGTGTGTGTGTGTGTGTGTGTGTGTGTGTGTGTGTGTGTGTGTGTGTGTGTTAGGGATAGAGGAACTATTTCCCCAGAACCTATTCAGTAAATATTGGCAATTGTGACCTTTTCATTCATCTGTCTACCACCTTCTTGAGTAAATGTGCTGCATTAACTCTCTCCAATGCCAGCCCATCTCTGCCCCCTAACAATCCAGGGAACAGGTGTGTTGCCCCTGGGACAGTTCTGTAAGGAAATGCAAATGTTTTAAATTGTAGATAAAGAATTAGCCCACTCCATTACTTCAAAGCAACTACCTTAAAATTAGATCAAATATTTGAAATATTAACTCACATAATTAAATGTAACCAAAAATAAAAATAAACTTTGATAAAAAGCATGTATTAGGAAACAATAAACATAATACTTAAATGTCACATAATAATTAAATGCAATCAAAAATGAAAAAAGACTTTGATAAAAAGCATGTATTAGGAAATAATAAACATTCTCAAACTTAATACTTCCTAAGCTCCAAACAAAGGTAGAACCTATCAAAACAAAGGTGAACTAATCATTTGATCTTGAAAAAGAGCAAGTATAAATTACTGTCATTTTGCAAATATCAACTATTGGTCACACCTCCCAATACAGCTAAATCAGGCTGTAACTACTACACTCTTCAAAAAAAAGACAAAGTTAAAAGAGAAATTATTTTAATATATTGATGAACCACTTAAAAAAATAATGTTCATACACAAACCTAGAAAACTGCATTCTGTGGCTATAAAGAAAAAAATCCCTAAGGCTCTGCACTAACTGCACTGAGATGTGTAGAGTCACATGCTTTCCGCAGGAGTGGGATCTGTTGTGGGATAAGACATTGGTGGGAAGAGCCTTACCCTAGGGTAGGCATATCCAGGAGATAAAAAAGGAAAAAGAGGAAGAAGAGGAAGAAGAAGAGGAAGGAGAGGAGGAGGAGGAGAAGGAGGAGGATCGCACAGTTGACAGCACCCATACCACATTTCCTGCAGGAGCAGAAGTACTGAAGTTCCTCCCGGCTTCTTCATCCTCTGCAGGGAAATTTTTGAGCCTCTTCAAAAAGATACTTAGGATACTCATGTGCCCAGGATGAAACTTCTTCACCCTTTTCCACCTGCCTCTTTATTCCTTTCTTTGCATTTGTCCCACTCTTAGAAGGAAACTATTATATTTGGTGAGACCAAAAAAAGACAAAGAACCTCTCGGCATAATTAAGTATGTCTGGCATATGACATGTCAAATCTAAGGGCCCAAGGGCCTGCTGCTACCATCCAGCTAGCTGTATCTAGAGCAGTGGTTCTCAACCTGTGGGTCGCAACCCCTTTGGGGGTCAAATGACCCTTTCACAGGGGTCGCCTAAGACCATCGGAAAACACATATATAGTTACATATTATTTTTGTGATTAATCACTATGCTTTAATTATGTTCAATTTGTAACAATGAAAATACATCCTGCATATCTGATATTTACATTAAGACTCATAACAGTAGCAAAATTACAGTTATAAAGTAACAATGAAAGTAATTTTGTGGTTGGGGGTCACCACAACATGAGGAGCTGTATTAAAGGGTTGCGGCATTAGGAAGGTTGAGAACTACTGATCTAGAGGGAAAAAGCAAGGGATGTATCATCTAAGAAACAGAACTCTGGAGAGAAGCAGAAACAAACAAAAAATAACAAAAAGACAGTAGGAAGAAAAAGGGAAGGGAAAGAGAAAGACCCCTGATGTCTATCGGGATTTGTCTATATTTGTGAACATCATTTTTCCTGAAAATGAACTGTTTACCCCTCACTGGTTGCACTTAGAAATAAGTCCCTTAACTCTCTCATGCTCCCTCCTGGAGAGAATGTGGGATGAGAAGAATAAAGGGGTCTCCTCTCTCCCTTTTTAGGATGCATCCCTTTCTTAACTCAGAGATAAGTGAACTGCATTTCAAGGAATCCTTATTTTGAGTATGCTTATCTTGCAATGCACCGCATAAGTCAGAAAGGAGTCAGAACAAGGTTGTTTGTATAGACAAAATGAAAATCCAAGACATGGATACTATAGGGGGGAAGTTCTCATATTCTTGGTACTGAATTTGTAGAGTGGGTTAATCAAAGTTAGGGAAGAAGCTAACATCATAGGTGTCAAATCAACCTCTTACTCAAAGGGACCATAGTGGTCAGTGTCAAGGCAGAATTTGGGGAAAACTTATAGCATAAAGGAAGAGATGTCAGAATCAGACACTTAGCAAAGATTAAAGAAAGAGTCAGACACAATGGCTATAGAAGACTGATGACTCAGATTCATGTTTTCAAGGTCAGGACCACAGAACCAGGCCATCAATAGAACAATGATATCTCCATATGTGTGAGTTTTAAGAGCTAAAAGAACAAAGCTGGCAACCTCATATAGGTACTCTTTTAAGATTAATTTTGTAAAGACATATTACAGTACGAAGGAGGTACCAAACTCCATAAACCTCGAAGAGTAAAAAGAAGCTTTGTACTGGTAATACCGAAGAGTTATAATTGGACATGAACTGATATATATTAAGTAGAAGAAATGAAGTGCTAAGCTTGCTATTGACATATAAATGTTGAATTTAAAAAAATAGTCAATTCCCTTGAATTGGATTAACCCAGGTGACATGACTAGGAAAGCAAACTGAATGGGAACCCTCTAGGTGATAATGATCATAAGGTCTATAGATTGTTTGAATGACCCAAAAAAAAAAAAAAAAAAGTCTGGTGGTGAATCCCTGAAATCAAATGGCAACTGTCAAAGTAGAGAAAGGATTTCAAATTGAAATTTAATTATATCAAAATTATTCCAGGTTACTTAAAAATGACAGTACTCTTTATAATAATGCTCAATAAATATTTATATACAAGGCTAGAAATACAGAAAGAAGCATTAATATTTAAAAAGATAGAACATTAACTCTCACGGTATAAAAATTGGTATACAAAAATATAAAAACAATAAAATTTTTTAAATTGATATTTCTAATATATAAACATCAAAATATTTTAATAAGTACTCAGTCAATGAGGAGGAGGCATAGCAGGGTTTCTAGGGTGCTTGTTACAGTTAGAGTCTTGATCTGGCTATGTTCAATTTGTAAAAACTCACTGAGCTATACAATTATGATACATGCATTTTTCTGAATTAATGCTATGCTTCAATAAAAAGTTTTTCTAAAAAAAGGTCTTAGTCTTTGTTCCTGAAACCTTGACGTTATCCTTGCTATGGTATTTATGAATGTGGTTCAGGATAAAACCTAATAATGACATCCTAGGTTGTAGAACATAGGTCTCTAAAAGGCTTGAGAGGAACTCCTATTTGGTCATTATATTTAAAGTCTTGAAAAGCATCTTAAGAGTTACCTGTTTGAATCGTAGGAAGATGAGTGATGGATATGAGCTGGGAACTTCACCCTGGGATGTGTGAAGCTGGGCTTCTTTAACTTCAGTGAACTGATTTCAGGAGTAAAATGTTCTGCTTGACCAAGTTCTTTGAGGCCAACTTAATGACCTGAGAAAGTAGCATTTCTCCTGATCCCTGGTGACACAGTATGTGTCCAGTTACAAAATTAGAATTACCATATTCAAGTCACAATTCCACCATTTCTAAACTGTTGCTCTTTGGGCAAAATTAATGTCACTGAGTCTATAATTTCTATATACATAGAATGGGATAATATGACATGCCCTATCTACCTTCTTGGGTTATTTTGAGTCTTACACAAGACAATGTAAGTAAAAGTTCTCTGAAAGCTGTAAATAATTCTAATAGTGCATTCAACTAACACAACAAGGAAGCCATTAGACTGAGGGGCTCTGGTTGCCTCAGCAGCCCACATAAGCAAACCCAAAACTAATCCTGCAATGCCTCAAGGTTAAGAAATCAAAACCTAAAGACAGACAATCTAGGCTTTCCCAAATAGGGTAACTGATTAAACTGCTGCCAACCAAATAATTTCCTTGCTTTGCTTCCACATTTTCCCCATGAAAGTCTTTCTTCTGTGAACACTCCTAACCACTTCCAGCTTGGCACTGCCCAGATCAAATTTCTGCTCAATAAGCTCTTAAAATCTGTAATATGCCTCAGTTTATCTTTTAACAGATTAAAACAATATGAACCTGTTGGTTAGCATCAATGTTGGGCATCCCCAGGTGAAATCTGAAATGGGCCACCATACACAGAAAGAGTGGAGAGACCAAAGAAAGAGGCAGGGCACTCCACATGGGTAGGTGGCAGTTCCAATAAGCAAGAGAACTTACTCGGGAGGCTTGCTGTGGGCAGCCACAAGCCAAGTAGGTCTCTGCACCTGCCCACCAGGATCTCAAAAGCCTATAAGACAGGCTTTAACAGGATTCAATTACAGATACAATCTGGAAGATCTCAACAGTACCTTGTTCTCTTAAGGCTCTGTCCTTGTGAACAGCTCTGGCTGTGGAAACAGTGGGCAGAACAGACATTCTAGGGACAGGGCAGGGCAAAAAGTCTCCAATTGTTCAGTTCAAGGGTGAAAAGCTGGTCACATCTTCTCAATGCCTGGTTCTGAAACACTCCCAACTGAATGGCTTAAATTTGATAATCCAGACTGACTGAGCTCCATTTATTTTCTTCCCTCTACTGTGGATAATATTAACCACTTTTGACTTCTTAAAAATACATACAGCAGGTCCTTTAATAACTCCATTTGATGAAAAAAAAAAAAAATCAATACTGACCAGGGCCACTGCCTGTGTGGAGTCTGCATGTTTTCCCAATCTGTGTGGGTTTCTCCAGGTGTTTGAACTGTCCCATATGTACAAGTGTAGGTGTGGGTGTGGGTGTGATGCACCCTGAGATGGAAGGGCATCCTGTGCAGGGTAGAATCCTACCTGGTGCTCTGAGCTGCCAGAATAGGCTTGGGCCCATAACCTTGAGCTGGAATAAGTGGGTTGGAAAGCATCTTACTTGGTTATATTAATCTTTCTTAAATGTATATCTAGCTTATATCTATTTCAACATTCAATATTAGAAGTGTTTTGAGTCTTTATTGAGAAGTTTGGTGTTTTTGTGATCAGAAATATGCCATTGGAACTAACTTGGGTTTCTATCAATTAGCCTATGGTAAAATCGGTTTGATTATAAGTTGTTTCACTTTATGTTACAGTTTCCAAGAACCTATCAGTGACCCTAAGTGAGAACCTCCAGTAGTCCACCGCCACGTGCAGCCTCAAACCTTTGATAATAAGGTCCCAGCCTACTTAGTCACTCTCAACACCTGCAGTGCCCCATCTGGAGCCCACCCAGCGAGACAGCCTTCCAAATCTTATCATGTGTCTTCCTTCCTCTACAAGTTTGCTCCTGTATGCTTCCCTCTTCTTTTCAAATTCAAAATATCCTTTAAGGCCCTGTTCACATCTTTCCCTGTCCATGAAGCCTCATCCATTAACTCGAGTACATTGGCCTATTTATTATCCCTGAATTTCTCTGTATATTAACTTCTGCATCTAAATTTACAATTTGGCTATGTTACTCTAAACGTCTGTATGCATTAAGACATTTAGAGAATGTCTCATCACCAAACTGTAAAATCCCTTTGGAAGAGGGATTATCTATATATTTTTACCTTTTCTCAGTACTTGCACAGTATTAAGTACACAGTATTAAGGTGATGAAACTAAGGTTCAATAAATATTGGGATTCTCAAAAACTATTGATGGGAGTAAAGTTAATAATGCCTAAAGGGGGCATGGGACAGTTACACTGATGTCTGTGTAGCAAAGGCATTACTGCATTTCTCTTACTCATTTCAAATATATCTTCTGAGAAGTGCCTTGAGAAACTACAGACAAATGCAATCCTACATTAGAAGGAACAGAGAAACAACTATATGTCCCCGATATACAGGACTCAGACAAAAAAAAAAAAGTAATCCATACCCAGGACTCAGAAAAATACAAAATTAATCCAAAACATACAAATACAAAAGAATGATCCAAAACATGAATGTAACTAATAAATGAATGGACTGGTGGTTGAGTTTTGACAAAGGGAGTTCTGCTGAGTTCTCTCAAGATTAGATTCAACAAACTAGGTCACTAAGGACAGAGGAGAAAAAATGGATACAGGGTCCAAAATTCAGCTGCATTTTAGACCTGGCCATTAAGTATATCTGATCAAACTCCTGCAAAGAGGTCTCACTGCAGGTGGGTGGTGGCAATGAGATAAGCAGGGTGCACAATGCGGAAGGGGGAAATAAGAAAAGGGGGCTTGGTGCTGAAGAAATGAAGAAAGAAAAGGTATTTGGAAACCACTAGTAGGCTAACCTTTGTGATTCCGATTGTTGGCTTTTTTTTTTTTTTTACATTTTTCTCTCCATTTTGTACTCTTGCCCAGATTCAAAGTGATGGCTTCATAATAAGTAAATAATTAAGGAACAAAGAAAAGATCCAAAAGATATGCCAAGAAGGTTTAGCAGCTTGGCTCCAGATCTCTACCCATAGTGAGAGACAGAAAGTAGGTTTGGCTTTGCCTGCCTGGATAGCTGGAAGGCAGTGACAGGCATCCAATTATAACACTGAGGAGGGCATTTTCTCTTGCCACCAGTGGATGCCCAAGCTGCCTGGCATTCATATTTTAAAACATTTCTTCAAAGGATAGTAATGTTTTTTCTTCCCTTCTAGGGGGTTTAAATGTACACGTATAATGCCATAGACCTTCCTTCAGCTCCAGGAATGAGCTGGGTTTGGAAACTACCTGGACACGTATGGAGCAGAGGCCCTAGGGAAGAGGGCTTTCACATCCCCAGCTGAGATCACATGCCTTTCCACACTTGCCTCCAGTCTTCAAGACTGGCCCAGGGAGCACAGATAGGGTAGGAAGAATAGAATACTTGCTATAGAGCGGTAGTGACTTAGACCAGGGGTCCCCAACCGCCAGGCCACGGACTGGTACCAGTCCGTGGCCTGTTAGGAACCAGGATGCACAGAAGGTGGTGAGCAGCGGGAGAGCAAGAGAAGCTTCATCTGTTTTTACAGCTGCTCCCCATCACTCAAATCACCACCTGAGCTCTGCCTCTTGTCACATCAGTGGCAGCATTAGATTATCATAGGAGCGCGAACCCTATGGTGAAATACACATGTGAGGGATCTAGGCTGCATGCTCCTTATGAGAATCTAACGCCTGTTGATCTGATGCTGGTGCTGGGGAGCAGCTGGGGAGCAGCTGCAAACATAGATTATCATTAGCAGAGGGGTTGGACTGCACAGAGACCATAATAACTCAATGCCCTACCAGTGAGTGGCAAGTGACAATCAAGCTGCATCTGGTGGCAGGCTTCATAGTGACAAGGGAGCTGATGTACTTCAATTGTACACCTGCATCTGGTGGCAGACTTAAGTCAGAATCCAACACTTATTTTAGTCCATGCGTGGCCCACGCATTATTTTATTTACCACTTCCATCCGCGCCTCTTTCCTGCACTGCGCACTTGTCCCAGTCACAGTTTTGGTAAGCCCACATGCTAACCCTAGCATGTGGTGAGTTGTATAATTATTTCTTTATATATTACAATGTAAATAATAATAGAAATAAAGTGCACAATAAATGTAATGCACTTGAATCATCCCAAAACCATCTCCCTGCCCTGGTATGTGGAAAAATTGTCTTCCACGAAACCGGCCCCTGATGCCAAAAGGTTGGGGACTGCTGATTTAGGTAGTTCATAAATTCTTCTTAAATAAGTTTTCAAAAATTTTTCATAACTATTATCTCATTGGATCTTCACACAACGCTCTGAAGCCTGCTGAGTAATGATAATCATCCTCACTATGTAAACAAGACAAAATTCAGGGTTACTGCCTGCCTTGCTCTTGGTCACAGAACTGGTGCACTGCCCCAGTGGGACTGGAACCCAGGTATCCCAAGAGCACCCAGACATACACAGGCTCCAGAAACAGAGGACTGATCACCTTGAACAATGAAGGGATCAGGATCTTTCTGGAAGATATGAGACAGACATAAAATCTCCAAGCCAGAGAATATCTAAGGCCAACTCCCTCACCAGATAAGGTCTAATTTGGTTGAATGACTGATTGGCCCAAAGTTATTCACTAAATCATATGAAAGCCAGCACTCCGAACCTCCAGTCCAGTGTTCTATTCTACCCACCATGATAGCGTTTCCTTTCTTTTAGGCTGGTATGAACAGAACGCTCAAGCAGTCAGTGAGACAGTGCAGTGTCCATTTACCTTGGCAAAGTCACTTGGAAGTCTGAACAAATACAAGATGAAACTCGGAACTGCAAATGGACTAAGTAGAGTTAAAAGATTCCCCTAATAAAATAGGAGAAGCTGAGAGGAAGTCTGGCAGGTAGGAAAAAACCCTAGATCCAGAATGTATAGGCCCTCTTTCGCTTCCTGTTTCTGCCACTCCATACAGAATGATTCTGGAAGCCTGGAAGAAGGTCAGTTTCTCCATTTGCCTACTTCATTGCCTACTTCATTGTGTTGTTAAAAGGAAGTAATGAGATGATGGGTGTGAAAACTCATAACAAATGATGACAAGGTATTTTCATCCTTGCTGTTGTGGTTTGCTTTCCTGAATTACCTAGCTAATTGTCTTTCTTTTTACTTGATTTTTGTTTTTGTTATGTGGCCCAGGCTAGCTGTCTAGTGTGAGGATGAAAGGCCATGGTATAATCCCTCTCAGATTAGATCTTAAAATTGTCCATTTCCACCCAGGTGCCTCAAATAAGATAGAGAGCGTATCTGGGTGTCCCAGAATGTGGAACTAAGATTACCTCTGAGAGACTGGAAAACAATGCCCAATAAATGAGCTTAGCCAGCCATGAATAAGTCATATAAAAGATTGTTCAGCTATGTCTGATGAAGAAAATGTGGAAATATCCAAATTTGGAATGACTGTAGATACTACTAATAGAGCTAAAACTGAAGAACAAGACTTGCTGCAGGAAGAGAATATGCTTATATCATTTTAAAGTGAACACACAAGCATTAATTATTACATTAGTTTCATCTGAGCTAGGGTCACAGCTGGTTAGTCCTTCTGACTTTAGTTACTCTGGGAATGGACAGGAAAAGAAGACCTCACCTGTTTAAAGGTGGTGAGGATGCTACAAATAGCAAGTTATAGACCTGAGAGATGCTAAGGGAAAGGAGTGTGACTTGCTATTTGTAGCGTCCCATCCACACCACAGCCACCTTTAAACAGGACTGGGATGCATGTGACAGCAGTTAACCTGGGTGGAAAAACTATGTTACTCGAGAGGGATCCTCTTCTCCATGCTTGTAATCAGTGAATATATACTAACTAGAATATATACTAACTCAATTTCCTTTCAAAAATACTTTTGGAAGAAGAAGATATGTCAACAATACAAAGCAGTTTTTTTAAAAATTAGGTTATGATCTGTGCAAGGTACAAGTTTAGCCCAATTTTCCTTCTTTCTGAGGCAGTTTTGAAAATGGCCAAGATAAGGATAAGGAACAATGAGGAAGTCAATGAAAGCAGTTTTTAAAAACTCTTGCTGTAGTTAAAAAGAGAACAAATATATTCAAGGAAAACATTTCAATTAAGGTAGTTGGAATTAAAGGAATTATATTACCTTTCAATTAACCAGAAACCCCATTAACCAAAATCAACTTATTCACTACACTTTTCAGCTAATAAAGATTTTGGAAATTTTAATAATAATTATACATCAGAATTTGTCACAAAGATAATATCCAGTTTTTATAACAGATATCATGCCAAGAATTTCTTTCAGTTCTTATTGTATTGAGTGCTATTTATTTCAGAAGTAGTCTAGCAGTAAAGAGGGGTGACAGTCTAGTGATTAATCTCAAATCCTCTCAGAATGGAAAGAGGGCCCTAGGCCAGCAACATGAACAAGATACACCCCAATGGAAAATTAGCAATCCTTCCTCAAATTTCCTAATCCAAGTGGCCAATTGTTGGTTGTCATTGCATTAATCTAATTATAACTCTTTCCTATTGAATTTTAAAATACATGAAATGACTGGGGAAAAAATAGCAACTTGTAAAAATCAAAGGGTTCCACAGTTAATGTTACATTCAAAGGTAATTACTTAACACACGCAAAGCTGAACTGCACAACCTACAATTCTGTGACTTTCTATAGGCTCCTTTGCTTCTACTTTAAATAAAAGAAATCCCTTTCTTTTTGTCAAGAAAACTTTTCTCTACCTCACTACTGCTTGACAAGGGAACAGATGGCAATTTAAGGGGAGAATTTATGAGAGCCACAATCTTAATGTTGCATAAAGGAAAGAAAAAGACTCGCATCAAAACCACTGACAAATGTACTTGCTAATATTAATGCACTCCCCATTCATCCAATATGCTTCCTAATTGCTTTTCTGTACATAATAATGTGGCACCTGCTGCTCAACATTGCAAACGCATCAGGATTTCTCCAAAGTCAAACAGCTCTGCAACTGGCCTTCTCCCAGTGATAAATGTAGAGCACTGTATCACGCACAGTTCCTGTCAGTGGCATAATTAAAATTTTATACTTACAGAAAAAGATAGTAAACAATCAGTTCTTAAATGGATTCACAAGAGGAACTCTTGTTACAGCCAACTTTATAATTAGTATGCATCATGTACTGCTAATATATCCATGACAAAAAAATAGGAAAAAAAATGAGAAACTTGATATGTTCCCTTTAATGCAATGTTAAACTACTAAAAAAAAAATAAATAAATAAATAAAGGAAGAAAGAAAAGAAATAAAAAAGAAGAAAATAGTCTACTGTTACTGTAGGAGCATACAAAGAGACTTCTGTCATGTGAGCATAACTGTTTCTTCCCTATTACCCGTCTCTGCTTTCTCAAGTGGTGATGAGAATAAGATTAGAGATTAGGATGAAGAAAACTTTCTTATGTGCACACACACACACCAATGAAAGCATGACCCAAAATTCCATATGTTGTTTAGTGCAGGGGTTGGCCAAATCCAGCCCACAGACTGTTTTTGTAGGACTTGTGAATTGAGAATTATTTTTACATTTTAAATATTTGCCTTACAAATTAAAAGAAGGAGAATATTTTATGACACATGAAATTATATGAATATCAATTTTCAGTGTCCCTAAACAAAGTTTTACTGGAACTTATCCAAGCTCATTCATTTATGTATCATCTATGACTGCTTTCTTGGCACAAGGGCAGAATTGAGTTGTTGCCATTATCCCTACAATATTTTCTATCTAGTCCTGTTCAGAGTTTGCTGATGCTGGATCAAAGGCATTTGTACTCTATGAATTTACGCAACTGAAATGTGTACTTATTTAGATGTGTGTGCATGCATAAACAACAATTAGTGATCAATGTTACAAAAGTAGGATTACAGTAAGCTTATACCTGTATGCACATGTGTATGTATGTGACAAGTTAAAAATTATAATTATAATCATAATTACAAATTAATATCTGAATTCTGATAAAAATCAAATTGTACTAATTCTCTATCTGGGTTTTAGTTTTGGCTGTAATTATATCTTTTTTGCTTTTGAATCTAAGCAATTTCTGTTCCTATGTCTGTGAAGAGTCCATTTACTAAACAAGAAAGCAATTGAAAGAAAACAAGACTTACTTTTGGCTATTATTCAGTGTTGAAATAATGGGAGATTTAGTAAAATATCATCATTATTTAAGCCACTTGGCTATTCTTTTTACAAAGCTAAAAATAACTTATTTGATAAAATTGCTTAGAACTACATATGCACACAAAAATGCACAAATACATAAACAAATACATGTAAAACTGGTAAAATTTTTATAAGATCTATGGAGGGCAGCAATCTCCGTTTCCTGGTGTTGACACTGCACTATAACTGTGTCAGATGTTACTGCAGCAGGCAGTTACACAGGATGAGCAGAGTGAGGATGGTGGGCCAGGTATGGAAGAGCACTAGGGCTTGAAAGGCCCGGGTGCCTAGCAACAAACAACTGTAGGGTGGGACCTGGCCTCCAGGGTAACCTTCCCTCCCCTGACATATCATATGATAGAACCCATAAAGGAGGAACAAGGTGGCTGAAGAATAGCCTCATATGACTCCGATACCAGCCCTTGCAGGTCCACTCCTTTAAGCATTAAGCCCTCAAGACAGTGAGGTTCTGACCCTCATCAAATAATCGTACAAACAAAGCCTCCCGGTGTGTTGAGCACAGAGCATTTTGATCAAACTAGAGATAACATCTAGGCCTCAGTAGTGTTTCATCTCCAGACCCAGAAAAGCAGTAAGGCCAGGTGGGCCCCAAAGACAGCAGGACCAGCTTAGATGACTAATGATCCCCTGCCCTGGAACCAACCAATCAGTGGAGACCAGGACCCTGAAAGGACACACCTGAAAAGCTGGTGAATCTCCAATTGAGATCCTCCCCTGAGAGCTCCCCTAAAATCCCCACCCTTAAAAGTTCTTAGAACTGAGAACCCAGGCATCTTCTCCCTCTCCATTTCCATATCACCCCCCTCTGCTTCTCCCTTCCTCTCCCTCTCTCTCCCCTCTTTCCCTCCCCTCCCCCACTCCCACCTCTGCCTGCACCTTGTTTTTTACGCGTCTCTTTGCTTTCTTTCGCCTAAGCTCCAAGGGCCCTTCTTTCCTTTTCCACAGCTCACTTCTTCTACCTCTGTGATTTTCTAAATAAACTGTTGCTTGTATCTGAGTCCTGGCTCTGAATTCTTTCTTAGTCAAAACTCAAGTACTGAGATTGCTGAACCAAGGCCTAACGTCTAGTACTGTTTCTCTATTGACATCACCGATGGGGAAAAGTGGGGGAAAGGTATATGGAACCCCTCTATGCTATTTTTGCAACTTCCTATCATCAATTATTATTTCAAAGTTTTTAAAGTTATTTGAGAACAAAAAATCTTCTCTGGACAAGGTTTAGCTTCCCTATCTGATATGAAATTATATTATACATGCATGTTTAGAAAGTTGGCAGGGTGATAGAAATAAACAGATCTAAAGATTAACACACTCTCTATATATGAAATGAGGCTGAAACAAATCAGTCAGTTTAATTTTCTTCTAGTCAATATACTGTAGGGGGCAGGGAACCAGCCAAAAGGATTATTTGGTTTGGTGGACAAAGCACCTGGGTGACTAGCTGACCGTTTTGCTCTATGTGGGTTGTCAAGCGTTCCTCTTCAGTAAGGCTGGCCTCCATGGCCTGATGACAATTTCTCTGCTCCTCTTTTCATGTCCCCCAGGCACATTTCTATTGGTCAGAACCTTTCCCTTATTGTACAATTACCATCTTTTATATCTAGATGAAAATCCTTTTCTTCCCAGCTGAAAGCTGAAAGCGAAGGGAATTTGAATCTAGAGGATTTTCACTTGCTTTGCTTCACTAGGAAAGCATGCCCGTATGATATCGTGCCTTTTTAAAACTGCTGCTCCTTTGAGCAAACAGTATTAATTCCAACACACTTTAAAAGAGAGGGAGGACTACCTGTGAATATAAATAAAGTGACAAATTCCACAACTTAAGATCTCGGGGAGATTAAGGTCTAAATCAGAGTCACAGATGCAGATAAAATAATTTGTATCATGAATGAAAATGTTGCACACTAAACTCCTAGGAAAAACAAAACCTTTTTGAAGATAAAACTGCATAAAAATTGCTGATGTGAGTGAAGAAATAAAGTATGTTTTTAGTTTTCATGGCAGGAAGAAGATGAGATTCATTTTTATACCAGCTCCACAAAGGCTTGCTAGCAACCTGCTTAGAATACAATAGATGGGATTTAAATTTTCTTTTCCTTAACATGGTTTGCTCATTTGCATGCTAGGCCCCAGAACAGTGTTTCAGTCTCTCTGTCTCTCTCTGTGCCATTTCACTGGGATCTGAGCGCTGGGAGCAAACTGAAAGGTTCAAGGGTGCTTGTGAGTTCAGCATAAAGCTCTTTTATCAATGTATTTGCAAGGGAAAAATGTAGTCCTTTCCCCACTCCATTGGGCAGCTTTTCCTCTGAGGGGCAGCTTCAAAATCTCCTCCTCAGAAACACCTTTCAGCCTAGAAAGTGCTCTGGACTCCTCAAAAACACGGAAGCAAACAAGTCCCGGGACTGCTAATGAACAAAGATGAAACTGATGTTGGTTTAAGAGGATTTTAGAAAAAGGATCACTCTACCTTTCTCCATCCCGATATCAGTTTTTCAAATTTCTCATTTAAAATGGGATACGTGGCTGTTGTTGAAGCTTATCAGAAAGTCTAAGGGGACCAAAACACTGAAGAAAAGGAATATCTAGACCTTTTCTAATCTGTTTTCAGATGATTAAAAGTGTACACAAATGTCACAACTATCCAACCCACTGGCTAATAATTTTAAAGAAAGGAAGAGATAAACACAAGACGAAGTTTAAATAGGGAATATCAATCCAATCCACTGGTTCCAGTAGGTTTTTCTAGCCTGGAAAGCATCTTCTAATCATAAAAAGACATACTGTATATGAAGAGAAATGCTCCCTCTTTGGAATATAAAGGACTCAGATATGATGTCCAATGAAATAATAAAAGGACTGTATTCATCAACAGACTTAAAACTGCACATTATTCTCTGTTACTGACAAACAACAGTTCACAGGCACCGTGTGAACTGAGGTAAGGATGGCATTCCTATGTAAATAAGAGGGAGTGGTGTTGGAGTGTTGTTTTTTCCAGCGGTTGCAAGAGACCTCACAGCAGGAAATGTTTTATTGTGATGCAAATGTATTTGATTTCCTCCAAAATCCCCTTTCACTGTCTTTCCTGTCTGAAAGTATCATCACACCATATTTGCAATTCTATTAAGCACCATTTTATATTAGCCTAATTTACGTAACCTGACTAATAGGAATCGGAAATGTTACAGTTATTTTACTGGATCCAATTAGTATTTCATTGTTTTAGCCTGAGCAACGATGTTGTACAATAGTCCTCAATACTCAGCTAAATGGGATAGGATGTACTCCACATAATACGATAAATGGAAGCATATGTTTTAAGCTAATTAAAACGCAGTTAAAGCCTGGCTGAACTGAAACCAATTGGATCCTTTAATATCTGGTGGGTGACTTTTTTTTTTTAATCTAATAATGAAATGTCATACCATGGTGAACTTAAGAAAAAAAAAAACACACAAAAGTTAAGTACTGAAAATAGCTGGACTAAATTACTAGGGAATTGTTTCCTGGAGAAGCATTTTTTTTTCTTTTTATGTGTCACACAGTGAAGAACAGTGAGTTTATCTCAAATTAAATATACAAATTCACAAAATGTGTAAAATTGGTGCTTCAAATACACCAGTTAAAAAGAGGGTGAATGAATATTTTTAAACATTTCTATAATTAAAAAGTTTGTTATCCTATTTCTCATTTTAACATCTGTTCAATTTTAAGAAATATATCAAATGTTGCTTTTTGTGCATATGTGAAATATATATAGAAAAAATAAATTACAAGACTTCAGATCAAGAAAATTTTGCAGCAATAATCAAATTTATAAGTGTACCAAAGGTTATACAAATTCATCAATGGTTTTATATGGGGATGTTATGAGTGTAAAGACTGATGTGTTCTGGAAAAATTGTGAAATAATTAGTAAACATTGTAGCTATTAACAGCATATATTATACGTAATTCTTTATGATGCCAAAAATATTTTTCTCACTAATTTCAGAATTCTGCTACTGAATTCATATTGAGTTGCTATGCTCTTTTTATCTTGGTATTGTTATCCCAGGAACCACAGGCTCTATTAAAATATAAGTAGGAATAATCAACTTATATCCAGGAGGAGAAAATACCGAGTGACACATAACACAATGAAAAGCTTATTTTCTTCTTAGTTTATATACAGACACCTCTCAAACCCCATTCCAATAGAGAGAAAATAGTTTTTTAAATTGCAGCTTTACCAAAAATAACTTTTGGAAAAAGTAATAGGTACAAGAGGTTTCTTTCATACATTAAAAAGAGCCAAAATGTTTAATGTTTAGCAACATAACAAATGCAATATTTCCTGAAAACAAATCTAATTTTTCAAACATGACAATGGTAAGAAACACTATTAACTGAACTCCTGGGCCGAACAGAAATTTTTAACAGTCGTCTTATGATGGTTGAACTAAACATGAAAGCGTGCTTTATGTCATTTCTTTAGACTTTGCCATTAACTCCATAACAGCTGGCATCAAATATATTAAATTGTAATATAATGAGCTAGTATATTGGTAGCAATTACAGAGTTAAGTTAAATAAATCCTTAGAGTACAAAGTAAGTATGCTCTCCACCTGATAATAAATTAAAGGTGACACCTGCCTTAATTTAAAATTGCCTAAGATCATATATAAAAATCAACAAAAAACAATACTGTGATTGAAACCACATCTCAAATTTTGCCAGGTTTGACTATATCCATTTCATATATGTTTATGACATCTGTCATCTCGATCTATTATTTAAAAACTTTTTATGCATTGCTGAGTTATGAAGTATGTTTGTGATAACTGTACTTCAGAATTTGATAGGTTGTATTGGAAATGCTATATATCTTTAGTATATATATATGTGTATATAAATACACGACGACGACGACGACGATATACTAAACCATAATATTCTTTTAAAGTATGATACCAGAGGGAGTGTGCCTTTTGAAAAACAACACAGTTAAATGTCTGAGGACCAGACTTTGTTTGGATGCTGCTAATTATCAACTAACCATCACTTATTCAGTAAAACTCATACATGTCATGAAATTAATTTTTTCCTTAATTAATTTTGGAAAATATATTTTATAAAAATATAATTTGGACTGTAGATTGATGGACTGTGTCCAAAAGGAATTCAGATGGCAGCTGCATTAGACTCAAACTAGTAGGGGCTTGGGTTTGCTCTGTTCAGCATAAAACACCCTGCAAAATAGAAGATGATGGGACAGGTATCAATACAGGACCCATCTACACACACACAGAGCAAATATTAAAACTTAAATAAGAGCCATGGAGTCTTATGAATTACATAGATTTGGAAGTGGTTTTAAGAAGTAATTGGAGGCAGCCTTTTGGTATTTAGGAAAGAAATAAAACTACCTCAATTAATAGTTATAGTTTTCCCTTCTGAATATTTTCAAGGATGAAAACAATGATCTAAGGAAAATGTGGCATGTTCTCATCTTGAACACTTCATCATATCTCAAATAAATCTATTATGCACCGTAAAATCTTATGGTGATTGGAAGGTATAAGACCATCTTATAAAGACAATTCAAGCTTTAATATTTCTGTCCCAACAAAGCAGGTTGCCTATATGGGGACAACACCAAACCTCATCATTGCACCATTTCCTATAGAATCAATTTGTATTACTGCATATGAAGGGGCAGATTGGTATAGATCCAAGGTACAAAATCAGATCAGCCCTAAAAGAATCTAAGTTTGTTGGCAGGCCAGAATTTAAACTGAAGGGGAAATTACAAAATATAACAATTAACCATTACTTTTTATTTTTTTTAACTTTTTTATTTTATTTTATTTTTTGGTTTTTCAACTACAGTTGTCCCATTTTTTCCCCCATTGCTCCCCCCTCTACCCAGCCCACCCCATTCTCTCTAACCATTACTTTTTAAATTGCCTAATTCTCAGACCTTGAGTGGGTAAAAGCAAACGTGAAAATATGAAAATGTTTCTCAGTTATTTCAAGATCCAAGGACCAAATCCACTGCAAGACACTGAACTCAGAATGTTCAGCTTTTTTGCAGTTAGCTGTGCATTGATTCCAAAGGATTAGCTTATGTGGTGACCAAAATGATGGCACATGTGGCTGAAATGACCACAAAAACCAATTCAGGGATATTTATCTGCAAAGCTTTTACTGATGTGCATGTTCACAGATGTATACATTTTGCAACCACAGATTGACTGAAAAATAATCTATGAACAAAAAAGGAGGGGAATGTTAATAAGAATTTTTTTCTGTGTCAAATGGTCTTGACCTGTTTGATCTTGCAAAGAATTTTACAACCTAAACTCTCCTGCTTAACCGGGACATCCCAGAATTACTTCTCTAAATATCTCTCTTCTTCGTTATTCTGAAATTCTAACACTATTTTAAAGTAATAATGATAATCAACAAAGACAATATTCTGGGAGAAAAAGTAAAGACCATCTCTGATTAGGAAAGAAGAGGTCAGTGCTGGAATTGGAATTTATAAAAAGTATACATACCACCATGTTTTACATATTAAATAATGTGCTGACCAACATGGCCATTAATCTCTTGAATCTAAATGAGATTTGAATTTCTCTTTTACTCCTGACTCATAAAACCACAAGGGAACCAACCCAGGAACTGGTATTCCTTCCTTCAGTGGCCGAAGTTTCAGACGAGCCAAGCCACTTTACTTTTGTTCCTAGTGGGATGCGAATTAGTGGGCAGATGACAAGGGGCTAATGAGAAGCTAATGTCCCTACACCTGGCAAACAGCCAGGCTCAAGATGGGAGGATTAGAGCATTTGTCTGCATTAGCCCTGGACAAGGGAGGGACAAGCTGGGGGAAAGCCAACTTTGGGTTGAATAACTTAACTCACATTGGAGTCTGTGTCCCATTCCTAAGGTAAGGGGCTATTTCAGGATAATTATGCACTTTTCCTAGGTGACATGGCGAGTTCTCATGTGGATACACTTGACTTGGTTCTTGTTCTGGAATAAATTAGTTAGAATAGGCAAGTTCAGGACCTGTCCCACCTCATCACCAACTCAGGATATAATCATATTAATGAGGAACCAGGTGAAACTTCTTGTCTACATTACATTCATTCATTGTGAATGTAAAATTAGTTTATACAAGTGTCTAGCCAGATCACTTTTGAATTCAAAACTTATTTTTAAAAGAGAAGGGCACTTTATTTTCTAATTTTGCCATCAAAAATTCACATCATGAGTTTCTAAACTAGGCGGCTGATTGGAAAAAACCCCCAGAGAGACTTGAAATTTCAATAGAATCATGCTGCCTGAGCAGAATACAGCTGAGGTGCTTCCACCTGGGCCATCTTCACCCAGGTCTCCCCACATTAATTTCAATAGCAATTATCCCTGTTACATTTTAAAATTCCACCAATATGCTTATTAATATGAATTTTCACATACACAAGGAAAACAAGGAAGGTTTTTCATGGAAACACAACTTTGAAGGGACAGAATAAATACTTTCTTTTCCTGGAAATGATTTTTTAAAAGCTTGAAACATCAAAAGTAAATATTATTCACACACTACATAATAATTCTAAACTATAATATATGCATTTTAAATTGTTATATAACTCTAACTTAAAGACATTTCATCTTTTGTAAAGACACACAATGTGCGTTTATAATATTTATTTTAGTTATATATTCTATATAAGTTCATTGCCTCATTCACAGCAGTGTTCTGAATTTCCTATATGATTTGCGAACTAAGGATCATGTATTATATGTTCCAAGTCACCCCCCTACCCCCACCCTGCAACATGTCATCGCGCTCCTGTAGTATATGAACCCTATGGACTACTTTATCAACCTTCTAATCTAATCGTAACCTTTGTCTGAGATTTTCCACATAGAAGCTAGTTGGACCTTCTTATAAAGTAAGCTAGAAAACAGACTGTATCCCTACCTTACAAGAACTCTCCCTGGCTCACTTTCATCACGTTTCCCAATCTCCCTGCTCATCAAGGTTCAACTCTCCTTTGGGTTCCTCTAAACAGAGCAGATGGTTTCTACCCGACGACTTTCAGAGTGCTGTGCAGTGGGCCTGGAATGCTCTCCTTCCCAGAGTTAGCCTAGCCGGTTCCTTTCATCCTGCAAATCAGAGCCTGACTGCCCCTCCGAGAGTCTCCTCTGCCTGCTCGGACCACTGCCATAGGTATACTTCTCCTTGCAGTTCCCTAGGTCAGTACTCTACCCTTTCATTCTCAACAGTTGAGCACAATGTTTGTTTCTTTCACTGCTGTTGTATTTGCTTTAGTTTGCCTGTTGTCTTCCCCCACACTCCTCCCCAACCCCGGTACCATGTGAGCTTTCCTCACTGATGTATCCACAGGGCCCGGCACACTACCTGTACTCAGTAGATACTCGATAACTATTTCTTCAATCAATGAGTGAATGAAAGATGTTGTCGAGTAAGGCCTCTAATATTTCAGGATGCAAGTTTTAAGCACGATATCATCCATAAAGACGAACAGTTTTGTTTGTTTGTTTGTTTGTTTGTTTGTTTTAGATGTTGAAGAAGAGTTGAGTTTTAGACAAAAGAAAAATCCTGTTCAGAGTTACTTCAAATATTATCAAGGACATTATATTGCTATACTGGCATCCAGTTGCCTACTAAGTCTTTTTTACCTTTTGAGAGATAACTGTGAAACAATACTAGAGAATATTAACTGAGCACCTTTCAAAGCACTTGTATGGGCTCATTTAACCCTCATCTTGAAGTTGAAGGCAGGGAAGCACTGAGGTGATGTGCTAACTGCCCAGAGACATACAGACAGGAAGTGGCAGGATCCAGATGCTCTAGTGCAGAGAGCGCACTCATAACCACCACGATATGCTGTTGCCCATATTCCTGTGTGCATAGTGAGCACCTCTGACAGACTGTCCAATGGCCACAGGCTCTCACCATGTGCATATACAAAACAAGTAGGAGAACATGAAAGAAAAGAAGGACTTACAGAATCATGGAACTGCTCCAGTTTGGTGTGGTTGGTTCACCAATTCCCCTCTTTCACATGGATCTGAATTATAAGCTCCTATTCATCCTCTCACCACATTGCATAAAACATCTGCTTTGTCTGTAGCACTGCATAGTCCAGCTCCTGGTGCCTTATGATCTTTGACTTCCTCTGGCCCCGGCTATCCTTGAGTACTCACAGCTTTCTCTCTTTATTTCTCTGAAAGATTCTTACCAGTAGAACAACTAATATTGGTTAGGTTGCTACTGTTGACCATGTTAAAAAAAATAATAATAACTGTGTGTACTAGATCAAGGAGACATAATATGGGAACAACTGCCCACAGGGCTACCTGGTGGTGTGTATGTGTGGGGGTTGGGGCTGTCTTTCAGAACATGACTGATACCAGTTGAGGAAATGGCCTTAACAAACAGAGGATTAACTAAAGAAACTTCCCACAGATACTTGAGGGTCAAAAAGTGCTTGTGGTAAATCAACACTTCACTTCTTGAAGACAAAGACAGCTGTGATCCCATGTGAAGATTGCAAAATATTAATCAGATTACCAGCCCTAGGGCATGAATTGAGTCAGCAGGAATTTTGTGAAGGCGGAAACAGACAGCTCCACAGTGATGCTGAAAACTGGTCTGATAAGAGGATGAAGAAAAGCAGCAACACCCCACATTGGAAATATTTTTCCAATGCAGTTGCTGGCTCTATTGGTTATCCTATCATCACTCACATATGGGATCTGATGAGCAATGAATGGAGAATCCAAAATAATTACCCTGGTAGGTATGGGTAATGTCTGAGTTAGGCAATACCAATGGGTAGCAAATTTTACACACTGTTTGAATAGTAATACTACTTTTTTTTAAGTACAATAATATTTGACCTTTGACCTCATACCCCATGGCTGACTCTTCTGCCAAGTCAACAATCATTTTCTTAATCCAGATAGTAAACACTTTAGGCTTTGCAGTCCACATGATCTCTGTCACAACTACTCAATGTTGCCATTGCCGTGCAAAACAACTATAATGCTGTAAAATGGACACTGACATTTGAATGTAATATTATTTTTGTGTCATAAAATATTATTATTATTATTTTGATTTTGTTTCAACCATTTAACAATGTAAAAACCATTCTTACCTTGCAGGCTATACAAAAATAGACAATGAGCTAGATTTGGCCCAGAGGGGACAGTCTGAGGACCTCTGCCTTCTACTGTTACAGAAAAACAGACAAAACACTCTAGAAGGGACTTAAAAGGAGGTAAGTCTCTTGAAATATCAAATTCAAAAAAATAATAACTAACCATCATCCTTATATTTGTATGTCAGCATCCAGAAGCTTCCCTTATTCTCACTTACCGGCCGCCACCACCATCACCCCACACTCCGAGGGCAATCACTATGCTGACTTCTAAATACACAAATTAGTATGCTGTGGGGTTTTTTTTAGATGATAGTTTACTTAAAAAAAACTTTAAGATGTTAAAGGATAAAAAGTATGGTTATACAATAAAAAGGCAATGAGCTGCTAAAACCAAAATTTATAATTTTTAAACCACATAATCATAGACCCTAGAAATGGAAGAACTTTTAGAGAATATCCAGATTTACACTCTCATATTATACTGGATTCCCAGAGTAACCTAACTAATATATTTATAATTCAATTGTCTATCCAAATATTAGATGTGCATGTGGTCAAAATCTATATATCAATAATAACATTGACATCGAGTAAAATAATAAATTAAATTTCTGGCTCTCATATTATTGTGAAAGCTAATATCTCCCTAATTTTCATTACATAATTGACAAAGCATTGAATTCTTGTACACTGAATATCTAAGACTGGCTAATATGCCAATACCTTCAACTATTGGCACTGCTAATGAAGATGAAGATCTTTATTTATTCCAATTCACAAATAATTAGCTTTCATAATAAGGAACAAAATGAATAACATTTAATAATTTATTAACAATTATGTCCATGTTTTAGTTGTAATATCAACTAAATATAAAATAATATTTGCTAATTTTATGGAAGTCAAAACAAAAACTTTTTAAAATAGCAATACACCAAGTTGGATATTTCAACAACCTAAAACATAGCAGAAATTTAAGAACTACCTGCTGCATTTAGAAACTATAATATAAATACAGGAGCAACGTTAGATAAAAAGTAAAATCTGGAGCAATTTTCTAACACTGTTTTATATAGCTTCCTATGCAATGCCTTCTTTCTTTCTCCTTCAACAGTGAAAGGTATTTTATACTAACAGGATCTGAATATGTTTGTTTTATGGAGACAAATTAAAATGTGTTATTATTTGAGTATAACTAACAATGCATAATTTATCATGAAATAATCCATTAGTATTTCTATGTATAAAAATAGACTACTTGAAAAAGTTTATATGGGATTTGGTAATCCTACACAGTGCTGTTCTGGTCTCTGCTTTGTGACAATACTCCTGCTTTGTGACCTTGACCGTGGCAAATTACTTTGAACCTCAGTTTCCTCATCTAAAATGTGATATTGCAAAGTTTCTTTCCAATTCTAAAAATATAACTATTCTAAGAAGAAGAAAGTAATCAGTGTCCTAGCAAAAGAATGTCTTCTTTCCTGAAATGGCTGAATATATCATAGTTAGGTAAAAATTAAAGTTAAAAAGCAATTTTCCTAAACTGTAATGAATTTGTCTAATAGTTCAGAGGTGAAATGTTAAAAGACATCGACATAAGAAATGAATGTTTTAAACAGTAAGAATACATTCTCCAAACAAACAAACTTTCCAGCTGCTGGCCAGCAAACTTGATCATCTCTACATCTTTTAAAAGTAAAGACTTCTGTGGCTGGCCCATACCGATCGGTATAAATTCAATCCAATTTAAACCGTGGTAACAATGTGGGCAGTCTCAGACTATTACTTTCAATGGGATTGAGTCCCTAAGGATGGCAACGACTGAGTCCCATTGAAAGTAATGGAGTAAGCAATCACATGTCATTACTTTCAGGGAGACACAGTTTCTACTACCCATAATAACATGGTAATATAAATCTGCACTGGCTCCTTAGCATGAAGAATGAAAATGTAAAAGAATTTCAAAGCCACAAATGTGCACCTTGAGACTAAAAGAAAAAGTCTTCTTCTCTCTTGCACCCATAACTCGTCAAAGCTGAAAAACTGTAGTGGAGCTGGAAAGGTCCAAGAAACCAGAATGAGGCAGCATAAAGAACAGGAACAAGCTCCTGACCTCACATTTCCCTTTGAGAAACTGTTGGCATGCTATTAAGTTTTGTCTGTAATCACATGTCTGTTTTGTGCCCTTTTCACTCTCACTTTTGAAGTACTGGTAACTTAGAGAATAGTTTCTCACGCTGAAAACCACAATTGGTCAAAAAATTCATTATAAATGAACTTTTCCCTTCTTTCTTAATACATGTGTTGATTTCCTTAATAGGTGAAAAATGTCTAATTTTGATTTCTTTCCATATTGACATGTGGGTAAAAATTCCAAGCAAACTTGCGTTTTAGACCTAGAAGAGTTTGCCACAATTTCCTCATTTAATTTTAACTAGAATCTGATTTTGAGCAAGAAGATATTTGCTCTTCAAAACTTCCCTTCATTTTAAATCTCTAAACCAGGGAAAACAAAATGAATGAAAGATTGGAGCTATTTAGATTAAGTACAGTTGACGTTCCTTTTGTTAAAGGAATAATGGAGAGAATCAAGATTAAACACTTGCAAAACTGTATCTCAAATTGTGCTAGTAAAGATTTATCAGCTAGCTCTCAGGAAGGGAAAAAAAGACTCTGATTATAACATTTGCCAATTTTCCTGGTGTAAATACTCCCACCAGGCCTGATTTCAAGGACAGTATGAGAAAATACTTGCAGTGATACACCATTGTGTAGTATTTTTGCCATGAAGATACAATAGATGTAAATGAAAAAATAGGAAGGTGTCATAAATGAATTAAAAAGGGATGACTTTTTAGTATCTCTTATCTTAATTTTAAATACAATTAATTTAACTGTAAGTGTAATAATGTGGCTGTGTTTAATGGGTTTATAAAATTTCTGATGATCTAAAAATTGGCTCATGTGAGCCAGTAGACCAGCCAGCTCCAGCACAACCACTGGGTGTTTTTCTCTTTAACTTGGAGCAGTCAAGCTGACATTTATGTCAAGAATTACAAGGGACTTAAGTAAAGACTTTTACATAGTGTTCTAAAATCAGTAGGATTTGTCCTAAGTAAAAGATTCAAGTAGACTAAAAATTCTGAAAAGTCATATGCAACCTGTTTGTTACATGACTCAACTTTCGTGATGGAAATAAATTAAGGTCACACATTCAAAGGATTTTTTTTTTTTTTTAATTTAAAAATTTTGATGTGGAAAAGGCATGTGAGGCCCTGGCTGGTGTGTCTCAGTGGATTGAGCACTGGCCTGCGAACCAAAGTGTCGCCGATTCAATTCCCAGTCAGGGTACATACCTGGGTTGTGGGCCAGGTCCCCAGTTGGGGGCATGTGAGAGGCAACCACACATTGATGATTCTCTCCCTCTCGTTCTCCTTCCCTTCCCCTCTCTTTAAAAATAAATAAATAAAATCTTTAAAAAAGAAAGAAAGAAAGGCATGTGAACAGGACAAACCCAGGTTTATCTCAGATCCTCTGCTTCTTGTGTGCCCTTGGATTATTTGTTTTAACTTTTTTGTGCTTTTTACCCAATTTATAAAATGAGACTAATAACAATTATGAGGTCTACAAACAGTCAAATCCATATTTCCAAATACCAAAATAGTGTATAATTTCTCTCATGAAATGAAACAAGTGGGAAAAAAAATTAGGCAAGCTCTCTCCTCTCTTCTTACAAGGACATGAATCCCATCACGAGAGCTCCACCCTCAAGATCTAATTATCTCTGTAAGATTCCACCTCCTGGTACTATCCCATTGGTGGTTAAGATTTTAACCCATGATTTTGGGAGGACACAAATATGCAGTCTGTAACATGTATCTTCTATCTTTGTTCTACTGGATCCTTTGAAATTCCCAATCTTTAGTGACCAAGTATCCTAAACTTTCCTTGAGTATGACTTTCAATGTCCCTGTGCTGATCAAATTCTGGATCTCTCTGGCAATGCTACATAGCTCAAAAGCCTAAAAAGTAAGTCAGTGGGGTGTGGGGGAACAGGCTTAAGAGAAAAAGTTAGAATAGAAATATTTTCATTAAAAATTAATTTAAGGTATATGAAGTGGCAGAAGTATCAGTTTTCCATTTTAGCATAGGAATGAATACTTTGTTGTTTTTCATAGTATTCCAGTATTCTACCAAACACAGGGTTAGCCATGACTTAACCTTTCGAAGAGCATACAGGGTTCTCAGGAAAAGCTTGACCAAAAAGTCAATCTCAAGCCCTGACTGCTGTGGCTCACTGGACTGAGCGTCGGCCTGCAAGCCAAGTGTCGCTGGTTCAATTCCCAGTCAGGGCATATTACTAGGCTGCACATCAGGTCCCCAGTTGAGGGCGTGAGTGACAGTCAACCACACAGAGATGTTTCTCTCCCTCTCTTTCTCCTATCCCCTCTCTCTAAAAATAAATAAATAAACAAATAAATAAGTTTTTTTAAAAAAAGTCAATCTCTATAAATTAAATACATAAGATCAGATCTCAGATAAGATGCCTTAGCCAAAGTATTTCTTCATATGTCTGTAGCTATTTAATAAATGTTTGTTAATTTATTGTACTAAATTCAACATAGAATATTCTGAAATTGAGGGATTACTCCTAACATAGATAATTTTAGAATCTTTAAGGCCACATATTACAAAATCAGAAACCCCAGGAAAGAATCTTTAAGTTAAAACACATATATTTCAGTGTAAAAAGAAAGCTTTTTAAAAAAAAATCATTAATATATTATTATTACAACAAAATCTTATTCTGTACAGAGACTATTTAGTTACTAGTCTAGAAGAAATCTCCTTCCTCTCTTACCTAACTATCTCAATCTTTCCTCTAGCTACCAAAAATAGTTCCCTTTGGGCCATGTGTTAGACTCACAAGCAATATTTTTGATGTGCTTTTTGGCATTAATCTATCCTTAATATTTATGTATTTCAAAGAAGGCCAGAGAATACAGTTGAATAATGGGGAATAATTTCAATGATGCATGCAAATTGTCATGAAAGAAATGAAGAGGAAATTGTGTCAAAACAGAATGTTCACATTATAATACTAAAAGAATGGTTTTTCAATGCCTACTGACTTCTAGAAAAATATTTTAATCCCACTAAACTGAACTTTGAAGATGTGACCATTGCTTGTGAAAATTCTTAAAGCAGAAAAACTGTCCCATCCAGCACTTAAAAACAGATAAATATATTCTTTTGAGGAATATCATGAACATTTTTAGGAATTATTTTGGCCATATCTGTATAAGCAATGGTACCCACAAGAGATGCATTTTTTTCATTTCTGTGTTTACCACACAACTATAGAATTTTGTCCAGTTGTCATTTCTTGAAACATTCTCAGGACTATAGACAATTTTCAACATGTAGGTACTACATAGCTGATAATAACACCAACCAAGCATGGAGAGGTTCAAACAAATTTCAAACAGCATTTACCTCTTCAGAGAAGTCTTCCTCCTTTTCTTCCCCAGTATTTGCATTCTACAGCAGCTTCAATTTTTCCTATTTTGTATAAACCTCTATATTTTTAAGAATGTATCAGTGCAAAGGAGTGAGTCATTTCCTGAAGTGTTCTGAACAGCACAATGAAGAGGAATGGATAACGATAAATTTAAATAGTTGAAATTCCTTCTATTTCTAAACAAAAGCTGTTTTATTTTACTAACACTGGTTATAATATAAAAACCTATTCAGTAAATAGTTATTTTTCAATAAGTTTTTTCTTATAACTACACTTAGTTCACATCTATGAATTTGAGAAATAAGAGCAAAGGAATAAAGATGGAACAAGAGAGGAAAGAAGGAGGGAGAGATTGGTTGTCCTGCCATTTAAATGCAGTTCTTCCTAACTGAAAGCAAAATGAAAGAGAAGACAAACTAACAATAGAATCTTATTTAAATATGATTAGTACACAGAGTAGGTGACCTCATGGGCAACTTCAGTGCCTAGTATATAATGCTGGCATAACAGTTTAGTTTGTTTCTCAGATGAATGGTAACCTTACACCAGACACATTTGTATTTGGCAGAGAAGTGCCAAGGAATCTTGATGAATGGTGAGAGGAAGCTGTCCTAAATATGGCAACCCAGCAACTGCACTTCACGTGTAAAAACGATTTGGTTTTTCAGAAAATTTGTAACTGTAAAATAGCTATTTATCAATAGGTGGTAGGATTTTCAAGGTAGGGGAAGCAGGGAGAAAATTATTTAAATTCTGTGTTCTCTCCTAGATGGAGCTTCTGCTTTGTTTAGTTTGTTTTATTTCATGGTACATTTTGGAGTGGTTCACCTTTCACAGCCTCCAACAGCCGCCATGTTTTCCTGTGGACGTTTTAAGTGAGTTTTCTGTGTGTGGCATTTTACTATGATTTATAAATGTCCTACGAGTATGCAAGGTCCCACTTTGTCTTAGGAGGCCCTGGAATCAGAGGATCAGGAAGTCAGATGGCAGCACAGCCTGGCAGCCATGCCCAGGTTAGGATTTGTGAGTTATCTGCACACGCAGCAAGTTGAGGAGCGGCCCCTGCTCTATTCAAGTGGCATCTACATTCTGGTCCAAAGGACCATAGTTGTTCTCTTACGGATTCATTTCACAAATCATACAGACAAGTTTAACACGGTCTCCAAATGGAAACAGGGTGTTGAAGCTCTAAAACTGTTTTCACATGATTCGTATTAAAAAAAAAAAAAAAACCCTAACTCTTCATTGTACTTGAGTCCTGTTCTCAGTTTCTATAAACTTTCCCTTGAAAATTTGGGATTTTTTCACTTGGTACCTCTGAAAACCAAAATAATCGTGAGGTTTGTTTTTGATGGTGTTCATATTTTAAAGGGAAAAATGGAAAATAAGTCATTCATACATTAAGAATGATTACCAGCGTGTAAAGTGGGATGCAGAATTACTTTAGATATATTACACACAAAGCTTTTCAGGACGGCAGCTAATTTCCAGCAGAAAGGTCACACAAAAAATAATGTGATTAGAAGAGGATGGGAGGAAAAAAATAGCCACATAGTTGGACACAGACCAAATTCCCTTTTTGCCACTGTAACTGAAAACCATTGCTTCAATATTTAATGAAACGCTTATGCTGCAGCACCTGGTCACATTGTCAGCACTGCCGAACCACGGCCTCCCCCGTGGGTCATTACTGCAGCCATCTGAAAGGGGGCAAACTGTTCATTGACGACAATAATGCCAGTCTTTAAGAATCTACAGCTACAAAACAGCAGGAGACAGAGTTACTTTGGCTTTGATCTTGGGAAAAATGGCTGGGGGCAAAATGCTGTTTCCTACCCTCAGAGACTATACAGTTAGCAATAATTCTGTAAGTCAAAGCCATTCACAGGACTCAACTTGGCTGCCCTGCTTTGCTTTCCTCTCTCCCCTTGCAGAAAGCTAGCAGCTCCTGGTGAGAGATCCTTGTCAACAGGAAAACACTAGTTCACGCTACCCTGCTAATGATCCAATGCATCAATACCTCAAACAATCACAACAAGCAGATGTCCTAAGTTAATATAGACTTCCCTGGGATTTTCCCGGTGAAACATGGCTTTAAGAGGCATTAGTCTTTTGTCCTCACTAGAGAACGGCTAAATCCTGGCACCAATTCCTTGGGTATGTGAACCTCAGCCTAATGGAATTTAATTACTTTAGTGGTATTAATCATCTGTACAGTAGAGCAAAGAGTATTTTATTACCACTTTTAAGGGTTATCGGCACATTTATTTCAAATGAACTGTCAAACTGCATTACGTGTAAGGCATGCCAGGTTTGAATTCCACAGCTCAGGTAAAAATAAATGTATAGTTCAAAACTCTTCCTCTACCATCAGCATCCCACCCGTTAATAGAGGCAGCACATATGTAAGACTCTTAAAATTAAAAGAAAGTAAGTGTTGAATTAGCTATCCATTTTTTACTCTCTGGTTTTATTCCTTATTCTAACCATTTTGACTACTCATTTGCAAAGGTTGCTTTATACCAAGGACCCCAGGAACACCAATTGGCATCAAATAGGCTGTGACACCATTACAGGCTTAGTTACAGAAAAGTGACGCTAATCTTGTCCATTATCAGGCAACAAGCACCAGCTCAATAATATAAGATTCCTCCAATTCACACCATGTAGCAAATGCTTTTGTTTTTGTTCATATTCAGAGAAAATGAATGTGTACTGCTCTCTCCTCTTGGTTGTTTTTAGCCCTATTTAAATTGTTCTATAAAGAACTCTAAGAAACTCTTGCATCATTTATAAAGCTCTTCTCCTGTGCTAAATAGATCCAAGAGTGGATTGCAAGATGCCAAACTCAGGTTAATTCTGTAGACTTCAGTAAACTTTCTGTTCTTCATAAAGCATTCTACAGAATTCAGCAAACTGGAAGACCAGGAGTGGTGGAAATGTATCAAGAGTCCTGTTACAAATGTGGCCAGAGAGCTCCCTAGGGATAAATCTCTCAAGTATTAGTACATAGCATATAGCAGACAACGTATAGTATATATCAATAGCATGTTGTATATACACTATGCTGTGGTATAATAAGTGATATATTTGGTCTTTGTCCCTGATTCCTGGCACAAAGCTCTTCACACTCTTGAAATCTCGAGTGATAGGAGTGACTTTTGTCATTGGAAAGGAGACCATTTTGAGTTCATGCTAGTGAGCTGACTTAGGATGGGGTCCCTAAATAGTCTCAAGGTGGGTTTGGTCAGCAAGCAGAGACCAAGTGATTAGATGGTTGGAAAGTTCTGACCCACCAAGCGACCTTTAGGAAGAGGAAGGGGGGTTGGTGTTCAGATTAAGCTCTATAAACTCCTGAACAACAAGATTTGTTGAGCTCCAGGATGGTGAACACATACATGGAAGTGCTGATAGAGTGGTATGCTCAGAGAGGGCATGGAAGCTCCAAGCCCCTTCCCCATGCGCCATACCTCGCCCTGTACACCTCTTCCCTTTGGCTGAGTAACATCCTTTTTACAATAAACTGGTGATCTAGTAAGTAAATGTTTCTGAGTTCTGTGAGCCACTCTAACAAATTAATTGGACCCAGGAGGGTCTGTGGTTAGTCAAAAGCACAGATGACAACCTGGACTTGTGACGGGCATCTGAAGTGGGGAGAAGTCTTATAGGACTGAGCCCTTAACCAACAGGGTCTGATGCTATCTCCAGGTAGATGGTGTCAGAGTTGAGTTAACTGCTTGGTGCTGTTGAGGAAAATACACTTATTGCAAACAGCTTAGGTCAATTCCTAACTGCCTCAGTTTTTTCATCTGTAAAATGGAAATATAATTAGGCTTATCTTTAGGTTAAAGACAATATGCACAAATAAAGTAATCTTAGTACAATGTCAATGTTGTTCTTGTTATAAAGAGGACACATATTATTTGAAAAGCCATATATTCCACCTTATCATGTGGGTCAATATCATGTTGAACAAATTCCCTATGAATTCCAATGACTTCTAAAATACCTTCATTTTTTTCCCCTTCCTCAACCCACCCATCCTCCACCAAAATCATTATAGTCCCCCAAACTATTTCACATCCACCTGTTTAAGGCATTTTCCACTCATCTCATTTCAGAGATATTCTGCAATGAGAAGCAAATGAGAGCAATTTGTGACATGAGATACTGCATGTGCAAAAGACACATAATTAGTGTCAAAATGGATGCATTTGCTTTTTAAAGTCTATTTGTCCTGTGATTTCAAATGAATCAAGCTGCTATATCTCTTTCAACAGCTTCATACTACTCCATAATGAATTAAATGGCTCCTTTGAAAAAAAGTGTAAGGTTTATGAATAAAATGCTTTTTCAAATGTTGGGATAAGAAGGACTTAAAAAGACTCTTATGTCTAGTACCCCTTCTTTTAAAGATCTTCTCCAAACTCACAATCTTTGAAAGAAGAGCATTCTCCAAGAAAAACAAAACAAAACTTTTTTTTTTTTCATCTTTCCAAAGGTTATGATTACCAGTGGGGGGGGGGGGGGGCGAAGGGTGGGGAGAAAAAAGCTACAATATTCAGCAATGGCAGAATAGGGCTCTGAATTTCCCCACCTCTGCATAGTACTCTGACATCCTAAACATGCAATCAAGGCCCCCAATCCTTTTCAAAGACATTTCATAAGAAAGGAAAGAATGCTCCACTCAAATGTTTAGGTTCTAGTACTCATTTCCTCTATTTTTGCTCTATTCCTATCCCTTCCTCTCTCTATCATCTCTGAATATTTCTGTTTGGTATTGAAATAACACATCTTCTGAGTTCATTCTCTTATCTCTACCTTTGAAATAAGCTTAGTTCCTACAACTTCCCCAAATTTTGATCTTTACTAATCTCCTTATAGATTTGAAAAGAGGAAGAATAAATTTTGAACCTAAAAGTATGGAAAAGGCAAAAAATAATTTGCCATTTAAGACCAAAACTACAGATGGTTAAAGGGGGGTATTAATGAATAAATTAGTCAGTAGTAATCAGATATTTAAGAACAGTCCATACTGGTCCAACTAGGTATATGCACATCTAGACATGCACAAGTCCAATTTCTAGTACCGGTGCATGCTTCACATTTTGGAAGGAAGTTAAAATTAGCAATAGATTTATTTATGAGACTAATCTTCCTATTTAAACAAGCAGAAAACAAAGGATGTCTCAGATTTCATCTAATGGTCCATGGGACTCAAGTTTACTTCACCGTTTTCACCTGCAATATAAAAACTAATATTGTAAAACTGTAAACTAGGTTCACCATGAAGTGTTTAGGATTTAACCCTAGTTCCTTTTACCCTTCCAAGCATAAACTTTGTTTCTTCATTGTGAAATGAAGATAATGTTCATCATCAAAACTAGCACAAGGACAAATGAGGTAAAATTTATAAACCCAGTTAAACTACATAAATCCAACATGCTATAAAATGACAACTGTATTAAAGAAAAAATAAAATAATTTCATTTCCTTTCATAGATGAAGCCCCACACTTCACAATAGTGAGTTTTAGCAATTTTCAGTTCTAAGAAATAGGCACAAAGTATCCCTTGCACTAAAAAAGTCTTTTGTATATCTGTATTCTCCATACCTAGAATTCCTTTGGGATCATTTATTTCTCTGTTCTTCAGGTATTTGTCTCTAGAATTGGGCATGATCACCATTTGAATGATAAACCCTGCTGGCCGCTATCAGAAACTATTGACTAGGTTTTCAGTTGCATATGGAACTGAACTAACAGAGATACCATACAAACCCAATGGATGTTTATAATCTAGAAGAAAATGATAATATGATGTGATTACATGTAACTGAAAATAAATATAGGTGAAAAATAGCAACTGGGAGTCATTCCTTCTTACAACTTGCATGATCATTAAGTTTTTCATTTTATTAAACACTTCTTATTCATTAATTAATTGATAACTTTTAGAGCCAGAGACCCCATGTTGCCCACCCCCAAACCTGCCACCCGAGTCGGGACTTGCAAAACACGCTGCAGTCAGTCGTCACTGTGTTCTTGGGAACTGTGGCCTGCAGTCATGTAGGACCTAAGCCAACACCTGTGCTAAAACAAAGAGGGTCTCCATCACCAGCCATGTACCCGATCATGAAGTTCCCTGTTGTCATAGGCAACTGAGGCATAGCCACCAGCATCCTGATGAGACCTGGTTTCTCTCCCTTTGAGCATTTCCCAGAAGCATGGGCCATAAATCTCCTGGACTTTCTGTTCCCACAGCAACCATCCCTAACCACAAGACATTGTTGTTTCACTTACACCCTGGACTCTGCAGCTGACCACCACGATGAATCACCCCCTCTGGGGTCTGCTCCGTACCCTTAAAAATCCTCCTACCCCCTCCCTTAGGGCTGTTGTTGTCTGCTCAGACTCAGCCCGCCTGCTTAAACATCCTTCAAAAAGGGCTTTGAACTGGTCTACCTGACTCATCCCTTCTTCCAAGCACAAACCTAACAATAACTTTATCTCAGAATACAAAATTGTCAATATAGGGATCAGCAGTTTTATAGAAATAATTGCACAAATCGTGGTTACATGTAGTGAGGTAATATTCTATCAAAATTATCTGAGTGCTTTTAATAACATAGAAATACGTTTTTGTTAAAATGAAAACAAAACAATTGTATCTATGGTATGATTACATCGATATAAAATAAAGCAACCAAGCACAATATATAGGTAAAATGTTGGAAGAAAATACATCAAAACGCTAACTATGATCAGTTTTGGTTAGGAACAGGAAGAATTTTTTTCTTTCTAATTTCCCCAAATTTACTAATATTCTGTAATAAATACCTTCTTTTATGCTGAGAAAACACACATGCAAGAGGCCTGATTTTATACTTCTGTGTCACTATAAAAGCGTATAAATCTACAATAAATGTTATATGTTGGCTTAGGGCAGATAAGTAGACAACTTGGTAAAGAATAAGGAAACTTGCATAGAAGTTCTGTTTCCATCATTGATGCTTCCTATTCAGTTCTTTTAAATCAGCAACTCTTTTTAAATCCCAGACTGGTTTTAAGTATCATTCCACTTCTCAGATAATACATTCTATTTTGTTGTTGTTGTTCAGGTTTATTTGTTATTGCTACTTATTTTATTATAAGCATCAATCACCCAATTACCAAAATGTCCTTTATCATGCTGTTTGGAAAAACAAATGACTAACCACTTAGCAAAACTTATTTCTTTAAAAATAATCATAACATAAATTCATCCCCAATTTACTCATTTTTCTCCATTCCTCTGAATATTTTCATTCTCTGCTTGACATATCTTAAGGTACATTGATTGAAATTAGACTCAGTATTCTAGATGAAAGTGTATCATTATTTGATGTAACATCAACCTAATATTTCCACATTATTTTCTCCCTTTTTTAATGTACCCTGGAGTCCTATTTGCCTTCCTAACGGCTTCTGTGTGATGGGAGACTTCTTCCTTGAGCTGTCCATGATGACTCCTAATTCATTTAAACAGCACACACTGTTTTAATCATCTCTGTTTTCATGGATAGCTCATCTTTTTTATGATCTGAATTGTTCTTTTCCTAACTTAGCTTTTCTTTTATGTGAAATGTTCTAGGTCAGGTAAGTAATATAGTATTCAAAGATATAACAATTAAAAAGTAATGTTAGCTCAGTGGGGGAAAAAATCATGTTTCAAACATAGTATTAGTCATTTCTACAAATACACGACAAATACATTAAAAGATTTCCATGAGTGACTATTAAAATATTTAACAGTTTTGAAAGAGATTTATGTGACTTTCTTGTTTTTCGTCATGTCTTTGCCATTTTACTAATTAACCAAGGATATTTTTATTTAGACAAATTTTGTCTCCACCACAGCCTATGCTCTTTCTACTTTACTTTTTGCTGTAGCAAAATTAAAGCACTCAGTTCTACACACTAATCATCCGCTAGGTAACAGATTGCAATATTCTGAACGCTGAAGTCTGAAGCAGGAAGAGGAGACTTTTGGGCTCTCATCCCAGATCCTCTGCCCAGTGCGTGCTGTGCTCCTGAAAATGTCCTGCGTTCTCCTTCGCCTCAGCTGACTTGTTCAAAGAATGGATGCAGCAATTTTAACTACCTCACAAGATGTCACCATTTCTGTGATTTTAAAAAACTATTATTCTAATTCTTTTTCATCAGATTGCATTTGGGCATCCTTAATCACATCTTATATACTTTTCTAAAATTATGAACAGTGATAATCGGCCTCCATGTGTAGTCCCAGTCTTAAATGGTATAGCTGAACTTCATTGGTAAAGCATTTCGCGTTCTTTTCAACCAACTTTTTCAAAGCATATTCTTATTACAAAATTTTAAAAAGGCTTTTACCCCCTGACGCCCATACTTTCCATGCTTTCAAGGCCTTTCCTTTCAAATTTAGTCAATATTTATTTGTAGAGAAATATCACTTTGTCACTTATTTGAACCAATAGTTTAATCCAATTCTGTTTTGCCCTTCCAGCAGCCCTCCCACCCACTTTCAGATGACATGTGCTCAGGACATAAAAATCAAAATCATATTAGTGGTCTTGGTAAGGAAAGCATAGTTAGTGAAATTAACATTATGTGAAATTTGCAAATATTTATGTTAGATAAATAGATTAGATTAACATATTAGATTTTAATTTATATTATATGCCTCTTTCAAATAATTACACTGTTCCCCTTGACTCATCCCTACCACATATTAATTTAGTTACTGGTTGAAAAAGATGGTGATTCATTTCTACATATAGAGATAAGACAGAAAAGAAAGATTGATGCATGGACTGAAACATGAATAGCACACTGCAGGTACCTTGGACATATTGCTGATTCATTCGTTTATTTTATTCTATAGGTATCTATTGAGTATTCATTATGTACCAACCACTATTCTATGAGCTGGGGCTATGAGAGAGAACAAAACGGAACAAGTTTCTTCTATCACAGAGCTTACAAATAAACATGGAATATGAATTAGCCTGAACTCCATGCACTGGCAGTTTTTGTAGGACAAAAATGGTCATTATCTACAAGTTCATGTGGTTCAGCCTAAATAATATGTCAGATGGTGATAAGTGACATAGAGAACAATAAAGCCGGGGTAAAAGAGAAAGTGAGTATATGTGGGATATTATTCTTTTAAATAGGGTAGTTGGGGAAGGAAGGAACCTTAAATAAGCAAGGGAGCAAGAAAAAGTAAATATCTCTGAGAAGCAAACCAGAAACAAAATCCTGAAGTAGCACTGGGTTTACCGAGTGCAGCTGGAGCAGGGTGGGAAAGGGGGTGGGGGTGGGTGGGGGGTGGTACGTGAAAGAGAGCGAGATCAGCAAGGCAGAGAAGGGGTTGTAAAGGCAGCAAGATCATTAGGGCCAAGTGGCCTCCATAAGGACTTGATTTTATTCTGATAAAATTGGAAGTTCTGGGAGGGCTTTGAGTGGAGAAGTCGTTGGCAGCCGTCCGTCTCGAGAGACGATGGTGTAGCTTCTTAAGAGTCTATCTGCACCGCCGAGAATGGCTGCGCAGTCCGACTCGGGAGTGACACGGTATCTGTCTCCTCCCGTGTTGAATCGACATCTTGCGATGACGCTGGAGTGTCCTCTCCAGTGAAGCTGAAGCTACAGAGCCTGGGCAGGGTGATATGGAGGGTCTGCTGTTGCCCATGCAGCAGACCCCCCCTCTCTTCGCAGCTGAAGGGTCCAAGGGAAAGACGGAGTCAATACAGCTTAGTTTCAGGTGCGCCGCAGGAGTTGCCGGTGTTGACTACAACGTCGAACCGCCTTAGGGACTCCGGCTCCAGATTTTCTGTCAGGGTTTACTCCCTTAGCCCTTCCCCTGAAGAGGTATGCCGCAAGGCAGCGGAGGTTTTTTGGAGTCAGAGTTTTCCTTCTCTGATGTGCCCTGACTGGAAGATCGAACCAGCGGAGAAGTGGAGAAGTAATATGATGCAATTTACTGTTTAATAGGATGACCCTGGTTGTTGGGTTGAGAGCAGCATCTAAGGTGGCAAAGAGAAGGACAGACGTGGGGTGGCACATTAGGATGCTCTTACAACAACCCACGCAAGAGGTGAGGGTGGACTGGTGGGTAGAAGTAAAGTTAGTAATAAAGAGTCATGTTCAGGATACAAATTGAAGGTAGACCTGACAGTTCTTGCTTATGGATTGAACATAGACTAAGAGAGAATGGGGCAGGATGGGTAAAGATGACTGCAGACTACAAAGTGTCTGGTCTGAGCAAAGGGAGGAATGAAGTTGTTTCTAACTAACGTGTGTAAAAGATTGTAAGTTTGGTGGGGAGCAGGGTGAAGAATCTAGGTTTCTGTTTGGAACATGATAAATTAATGAAATTTATTAGGTATTCAAGTGAAGAAATCAAGTAAACAGATACAGTATACATGTCTGGAGTTCTGGGGTGTGGTCTGGACTGACTTAGGTTTTAGAGCTCTCAGCTCATAAAAAATATATAAACCCATGAATGGCACTGGGTGATGTCAGCTGGGGAGAGAGAATAGATAGAGAAGTGATAAAGGCTGAAGACTGAGTCTAGGGATAACCCAATATTTAGAGGTCAGGAAGATGGGGATAAACCAGCAAAGAAGATTGACAAGAAATGGCTAGTAAGAAAGAGAGGCTCAAGCAGAGTCATGTCCTCAAAGCCCACAGAAAGTATTTCAAGAAGCAGTGAGCTAATTAACTCTGTTAGATATTGCACACAAGCCATAGCAGCTGAGGCTGAGAATGAGCCCTTGGGTTTAGCAACAGAGAGCTCATTGGTGACTTTGACAAAAGCTATTTTGGTGAAAAATGGGAACAAAAGCCTAGATGGTTTTTAAAGGACTTGCCGGGCTTCGCACTCAGAGTTTCTGATTAATAGTCTCTTTGGCAGTACTATCAACATCCAGACAAAAAAGCCTTTGACGCCAGGTTTGTTACTGAGTATTTTAGTCTACACATCTTTACTAGTAAACCCAGCTCTGTGGGTACCTTCTAAATCAATGACCGTCAACTATCTTTGAGTCACTTACTACCTTTGAGAATCTAATAAAAATTATGGACTCTTTCCCCATAAAGGGAAAAAAGTCCCCAAATACACAATATTATTCATATAACTACAGGGAGTTTAAATATCCTATGAGGCCCATCCACTTTAAGTATCCTCAGTCTAACTAAAATCAACACCAGATAGAACTGCAAGAAAAAACTATTATTGTATCTTTCCTCTGCCCATACCACACACCGCCCTTTTTATAAAAAGAAAACCTCTTTTGTAAAAAAAGTAAGTAAATAGATAAGATATATTTTCCAAGCACAAGAAGTTTTGTGAATATCTCTTTGGTGACAAAAATCAAATCAATGAAAACAAAACTGACCATATATTTTCATGGATCTTAAGCACTATGAAGCATCCAAAGGTATATAAAGCTATCATTTTGAACCTAAAGAATTTTCTACAATGAAATGGAATATAACTTACAGACACATAAAATTTACCTAAAAATATATGGATCTCAGTATGATTCCAGAAGGCAAAAGAAGATCTGTCACAAGACTGGTCAGTTTACTGCCAATAAGAGTTCAAATGTTAAGAGCTACTGAAGCAATGGTCTTTCATGTCAGAATAGTGAAGAACAGGCACTCTGAAAGAAATCAACTCATAGCTGGGCCTTGTAAAAGGAGGCAAACAAACTCAGCATGTAGAAAGAATGTTTCAGAGACGGTGGCTGGCTACCTGTTGGTCTGAAATTTGACATGTTTGGCAGGTTCTCCATCAAAATGCACCAGGCCTATTATTAGAGAGTGAAGTAGGCCAAAGGATGTGCAAGATCTCAGCAGAGCTGATGAGCAGATTCAGATTAATGCAGAGGCTAACGTACTAGAAAGTCTCCTTTAGGAAAGCTGCTTCCCTGATTCCCACTCAGCGCTTAAGGAATATTCAACTATCAGCCTTGTTCACAGCACTCATTGTTGTCATGTTCTCATTATTAATGTATCTGTGAGCACTTCACAGTTTACAAAGGTGTTCCACATATATGGCCTTGTTTCTCACTGTTAATAGCATTTGTGTTGACCTTCCATTAAGCAACTTCAGGGAGATAAAAACAATGAAGAAAATGGATGTAATTATTTGATCTATGTAAAAGCTCATTCAATTAAGAAAAAAAGTCATTAAGAAGTCACATAGATTGATACAATTTGCACCACAAGAGCAATGCAGCGAGTACCTTTGCTATTATTGTGCCTTGTGATACCCATGTAAGTTGAGATTCATGGGTCAAGGAGGCAAGGAAACAGAATTATTTGTCTCTGGATAATTTCTTAAAAGTATCACATTCTTCTGCATTTTATAAGTTGGTGAAATAAATGTGTTTTATTCTTGTGTTTGTTTCTTTTACCAAATTTTTTTAAATTAAATAATGTCCAAATTGTAATTATCCAAGATATATTATTAATAAGTGTTTTGGTTAACTTGGGTAGAGTAAATTGAACATAATTTAATATTATTTTCATAATCTGCAACCTTGAAAGGTCTCTTGATCATTGGTGATCTGGGGCTGCAGGAAGATGACAAGGTCGATCTGAACTTGAACAATCCTAGCACTGAGGGGGAAAAGGTCAGTGCTGAAAAACAATCCACTTAATTAATGGTGCTGGTAGGTTAGGATCCAGATAATTAGGCTTTTAAATAAAAAAATAAAATAAAACCTTGCATTTTAATTATTTTAACTATCCATTTTACCGCCTAGATCTGGCCTCACTAGCCTTAACACTTTATTGTATGCCTTTAGAATATGCTTTTATTAAAAGAGTTGAGAAGCTTGCTCCATCTTAGAAATAGATAATAAAGATCTGATATATTGAGCAAAGCTCCCCTTTCTGAATACTAAAAATGGTATGTGAACCTTAAAGGTGGGACAGGGGAAAGAAAGAAAGAAAGATGGCTACTAAGAAGGATTCCTCGTAGCTAACTGGGCTCCAATTTAAAATTTTATGTATGTATGTATGTATGTATGTATGTATGTATTTATTTATTTATTTATTTATTTATTTATTTATTAATTAATTAAAGGCAGAGGCCTGGCAGCCATTTCTGCACAGGGGCCTCTCACACAAACTGCACCTCCAGAACCCTCTGAGCTAGACTGTCAGCCTCTGCACCACTCAGCTGCCTGCCTGCACTGAGTTTCTACCATCTGAGACAGTTTTTACAAAGGAGTTCCTGGAGTACTATTTCAACTACAGGACTGCAGCTTTTCCCATCCAATCAGAGCTGCAGAGCTCTGACCAATCAGAATGGCTCTATTTGGACCAATCAGGGACCAGGGATGACGATTTCTGTCTATATAAGCCAGCTCTCCTGCATCTTGGGTGGGGAGTGCACTTTCCACTTAACACAGACTTGTGGTTGTCCAGCTGCAGACTCGTGAGAAGCAGCACAAACCGTACAGACCCCAGTGAGGTGGAGCAGAGTGGAGGGAGTGAACCATCATAGAGCAGAGCTGCTTAAGCATAAAGGGGACTGGCCCCAGGGCAGCCTCACAGCCATGCTGTTTTCACAGCTATGCTATATTACCATTGAACTGTTCTCATTAAATAAAGTTTCCTTCTTCACCAGACCTTAAATTGGGGATTCCTGTTGGTGTTTAAATTGACACCAACCAGCATCAGTTAACAGTTACATTACTGAAAATTTTGCAGCTTTATAGAGTAAGCATAATGGAGCCTGGAATGATAGATGACATGCCCCAGTCAGGGCTTGGAAAATCCTGAGACAACTTCTGACTCCTCAAAAGCCAAAGTATATTTAAACTTGGTTTTAATTTTAAGAGAAGTTAGTTTGGCTTTGATTAGTAAAAAATTAACTTTCTATAAATTATATATGAATATACACGTTTATGAATATTTGGTTAAACAAAGCATTTTATTTTTTAATCATTCCAGATAACAGGGTTCACTATAATTTGTATTCAGAACTTTAATCATTACAATAAATCCTCCTCTCTGCAACTATCTATCATGGTGTAATTGAAAAAAATGACTAAATTTCCCTTTGCCATGAAAAACTGCATGCACTAGCTTGGTAGTAAAAGATCTAGGGAGAAAACCCAAATAATTATAGAACCAAGGAAAAAAATGCAAGGTATCCAATTTCACCCAGTAGTGATTAAAATCTCCAAACTACATGTAAAGTTTTGCCAACTAGATTGAGCCAGGAGTGAAATAAAGCAAGCAAAAGTTTTTTATATATAGTAAAAAAAAAAATCACGGTTCATCATAAGCTCCACTTCACCAGGAAAAAAATAACAAGACTTAAAATTGTTATAATAAGGCAGTGGTTAAGATTACAACTACATTGTGCTAATTATCATAGTTATACCATTAGCCAATGTAAATTACTACACTTATTAAAGGGACAAAAATGGCTCGGTGCTTAGAAGATACAGATAAGTTATAGTAAGTTTTATAGGCTGAGAGAAAAATTATGTCTCTCTTGCAAGAAAAATAATGATTTTAAATAGAAAAGAATAAATAACATGAGTGAACATGCAAGTGTATAATAATTAGTTCAACTTTTATAGAGGGCAGGACCCAGTTTTATTATCAATAGTGTATCATATTCATGTCAGCTCTGTACAACTGTAGCCTTCTTTAGTTAAAGCAAATGTTTGGTGCATCATTACAGCTTTAATTCCTATAGGAGCACATTCTTTTTTTTTCTTCCTTTTGCACCTATGAAGAAAGAATCAAAATAATTTTCAAGACTCTTTCATCCAACTGTTAGTTCAGGTCACACAATCTTTCCCTCATGCCCAAGTCAACGACTGGGAGATATTTTTGACATCTCTTCTCCACACCATGAATCAATTGCTAAGACCTATGAATTCAATTTCTTAAATGCTTTTCAATTGTTTTCCTTTCTCTCCGTCTCTACTACTAATATCCCAGTCCAAGTCATCCTAATTTCTCACCTCAACTCTCCTATCAGGCTTTTACCTGTTTTCTCTTCTCATGCCCTGTCAGAGAATTCAATATGAACATGTCTCTCCAACGCTTCTCACTGCTCTGGGGGTAACTTCCAAAATCTTCACTCTGACCTACCAGCCCTGCAGAACCCTGCCCTAACTCACTCTCTGGCTTTACTTCAATCCACTTTTGCCATTCATATCCCAGCCTTTACCACCATTTTTTCATATCCTTCAATGTTCTAGCCTCCATCTTGCCTTAAGGCTTCCCGTCTTCCCCAATGTCTTCCCCCAAACTATGGCCTTCTCAGTTTAACAATCACTTCCTTAGGAAAGTTCACTTTGCTATCCACCTAGGTCAGGCCAAATATGATGGGTACCATATATTAGCCTGCTGTATAATTATCACAGTTCTAATTATTTGTTTATATGTTTACTATCCTGCCTTTCCTGTCCTAGACATGTCTCCCCTCAAAAACACCCTCATATCATATTACACACACTTTGTGAGGGTGGGTACCATGGAGGTCTTGTTTTCTACTGGATCTCCATCTCCAAGAACAAGCCATACTACTGTATTAAGCTACTGAATATCCCACTCCTAGGGGGAGAGAATGACACATAGCTTTGGTGCTGGGAACCAAGAAAGGATCCAGTGAAGCATAAACCTCAGTAAAAAGCAGGAGGAATTAAATTATTTTTTCGGAAAGGATCTTGACCTTGCTTACCCTAAAAATCTTATTTTGAGCATCAGTAAATTACATTTACAGATAGCTGCTGGACATTTTTCACAATGTTGTACATACATTCTAATAAAACAATTTTTACAAAAATACTTCCTAAATTATAAAGAGCTATGCTATTCAAATGTAAATTATCACTGGGATATATGTGTGTATATGTGTATAAAGATGTTGACTTGAAGATGTATTTAGATATAATTATAAATATTTATATTTTCCCAAATGTGCTGTGATTTTTCTCAAGGATAGAATTGCATCTTCTTTTAGTGAAGTAAAAGTTATCTTTGATTTTCAAAGCTGAAACAAGTAATGTCTTCTTTTCTAGGTCTTACCCAGTAAATAGGCACACAATGGTAGCCTACAAATGCTTCATAAATGCAGAGTTCAATGGTCATTAGTAACCCAGGAACAAAAAGCCATGCAAAGTGACAGGCTTTGCAAGGAATCACTAGTAAGCAAATTACATGTAGCTTCTCCCAGGAAAGCTCCTGTATTATTCTACACTTTCATTCAACACACTCACAGATTAATGCAGTGGTGCTGGATCAGGTATGAAATACTCATGATTCATATGAGACTTGATAGAAAGGGGCTTATCTCTGTATTTTTCCTGAGATGGAACCAGTTAACTGCCAATCATTTCTTGCTAATCAGGATTACAATTTACAGATTTAGCAAACAGAAATAAAAAGAAATTATCTAGTCACTTATATCAGAATGAATTCTTAAATCTATTGTTTTTAAAATCCAAAATTAAAAAACAAAATAAGTTTCTTGCCTACAATAAAAAAAATATATAGGTCTGTTAATATAAGCTCAAAAAAATGTAACAGGGAAAGAAAACTATGAACAACACAAAACACTGATCAAATAGTATGGTATTGGTGGCATACAAATAGATCAGTGGAACACACTAGAGAAAACAGAAAAAAGTCAATAGCATGAATTTAATATACAGAACGATGTGATTTCAATCAAGTAAAGAAACGATCATTTGTTAAAAAGTAACAATGATAACAGTGGCCATCCCTATGAGAAAAAAATCATAAACTAGGATTCCAATTTGCTTAAAAATTTAAATGTAAACCTAAACCAATAAAAACATTAGAATAAACTTTAGGACACTGAATTGCCAACCCAAATATTAAAGAAAAGACATATATATGAATGTGTAAAAATTACAATAGTTTATATGACAATTCTATAAACAAAATCCACTGGCAAATAATATACTAAGGAAGATTTTGCAATCCATATGGTATAAAAATGTTAAAATCTAGAATCCACAAATACCTTTTCAAATTGATAACAGAAAGACATACCACCCATGCTGATGCACCTTGAGATCATTACGCTAAATGAAAGAAGCCAGACACAGCAGGTCACATATTATATGATTCCATTTATATGAAATATCCACAATAGGTAAACCCATAGTGACAGAAAGTACACTAGTAATTGCTAGAGGCTGGGGGGAAAAGAAATGGGGAGTAACTGCTTAATAGGTATGGGTTTTCTTTTGGGGCAATGAAAATATTTTGAAACTAGATAGAGGTATGGTTGTACAACACTGTGAATATACTAAATGCCAATGAATTGTTCACTTTAAAATGGTTAGTTTTATGTTATGTAAATTCCATCTCAATTTAAAAAAAGATACACCACCCAATAGATGTACAAAGCAAGAATATGAAGTGACATTTCACAAAGAGGAAATTCTAAAGCCCAATAAACTTATAAAAATATGTTCAACCTCACTATCGGACAGAAAAAAAATGTAAATTTCATGAGATATTTTATGTCCATCAGATTAGAAAAATTAAACAAAGAAATAACACCAATGTTTGGTGAGGATTAAGGAAAATGGTTATATTTAATGACTGTAATCACAGAATTAGCTCAAAGTAGTCCTATCCTGTTTACTAAGATACTGAGTTGATTTTCAGAGAAAACATACCAAAACCACAAGTCATGCAGCCAAATTAAGTGCACAGAAGAGAACTTTAACCTCCAGCTATACTGGGAACAAAAGCCTCACCTACCCTCTCAACCCACAGAACCAAAGGACTGATATGTGACTGGGACTTGAACACAGAAACCTTTTCAAGGAAGCAAAGGATATGTTGTCCAGGAAGATCCAGCACTGACACCCCTTACTGTAAGTGGCCAAGCTCCAAGATCTACCAATTAAAATTTGTCCCTCCAGGAATTCTGCATACCTGTTGCCCTACACCCTTAAAAATCTGTTTAAACCCTGGATGGGGGAAGTTGGAGCTTTTGAGCCATAGCTTTTCTGTTCTCCTTGCTTAGTGCTCTGCAAATAAATTGACTCTAATTTTATCACTGCAATTCTTGGTGTTTAGTATTTGGCTCTGATAGCACAAGGTGGAGGAACTTTTTCCATTCAGTAACACAACTAGCTGCTGGAAATGTGAATTGTTAAAGAACTTTCTGAAAATAATCCAGACAGATCTATAAAAATTAAAATTGGGCTTTTGGTCAAGATGGAGATATAGGTTAACACTCTTCACCTTCTCATACAACCACAAGAAGAATTACAACTAAACTTCAAAACAAGTACCACCCAGAATTGTCAGAAAATTGAACTGTATGGAAGCCTGACAACCAAGGATTTAAAGAAGCCACATTCATTTAGACGGGTAGGAGGAGCAGAGACAGGGAGTCGGGGTGGAGAGGTGAGGAGATAGGAGATGTAGTGTGGAGTGGAGAGGCAGGGGCAGCAGCAGCAGAATGGGTGGTCCCACATTCACATGTGGTGGATAAAAATCAGGAGGAATACCTTGGGAGCAAGTGATGCCAGTCCCAGGCCAGACTACACAATCCAGGGTTCCAGTGCCAGGAAGATAAAGCCCTATAACTTCTGGTTTTAAAAACCAGTGGGGTTGGGGCAAAGGAAGAAACTGCCAGTTTTTCAGGAGAGTCTGTTTAAAAAGCTCACATGGACTGAGAACATATGCAAAACCACCCACGTTGGGGTTCACCACATGGGCAACAGTTGGAAAGGTGCCAGTCACAATCACAAAGTGGGTGAAGTGACTAGAAATGGGGCGAGTGTCTAGCAAACCTCCAGAAGCCAGGTAGCTGCATTGTCCCCTCTTAAGCCCTCCTTCAACACAGAGCCACAAAGTGGTAAAGCAGGTTGCCCTCCACTGGCAAATACCTAAGGTTCAGCTCCATACAACGTAACAGATATACTAAGACAGGGAGTCAAAACAGTTCTACCTAATACACAGGAACAAACAGAGAGAGGCTGTCAAATTGAGGAGACAAAGAAATGTGGCCCATATGAAAGAACAGAACAAAACCCCAGAGAAAGACCTAAACAAAAGAGAGATAGCCAACCTATCAGATGCAGAGTTCAAAGCACTGGTGATAAGGATGCTCACAGAACTCACTGAGTATGACCACAACATAAAGGAAGAAATGAAGGTTACAATAAGTGAAATAAAGAAAAATCCACAAGGAACCAATAGTGATGGGCAGGAAGCCGGGATTCAAATCAATGATTTGGAACATATAAAGGAAGAAGTAAGCTTTCAGCCAGAACAGAAAGAAGAAACAAGAATTAAAAAAAAAAAAAAAAAAAAAAAAACAAGGAGAGACTAAGAAGACTCTGGGACATCTCCAAATGTGCCAACATCTGAATCATAGGGATGCAAGAAGGAGATGAGAAGAGTAAAAAAAAAATGAAAATTTATTTGAAACAATAAAGAAAACTTCCCTAATTTGGCAAAGAAAATAGACATACAAGTCCAGGAAGCACAGAGAGTCCCAAACAAGTTGGATTTAAAGAGCACCACACCAAGACACATCATAATTAAAATGACAAAGGTTAAAGATAAAGAGAGAATCTTAAAAGCAGCAAGAGAAAAAACAGAGCATTAACTACAAAGGGGTGCCTATAAGACTACCAGCTGATTTCTCAAAAGAAACTTTGCAGGCAAGAAGGGACTGGCAAGAAGTATTCAAAGTGATGAAAAGCAAGAACCTACAACCAAGGTCACTCTATCCAGCAAATGATATCATTTAGAATGGAAGGGCAGATAAAGTGCTTGCCAGACAAGGTAAAGCTAAAGGAGTTCATCATCACCAACCAATTATTATATGAAATGTTAAAAGGACTTTTTTAAGAAAAAGAAGATCAAAACTATGAATATTAAAGTGACAACAAACTCACAATTATCAACAACTGAATCTAAAAACAAACACAGAAACTAAGCAAACAACCAGAACAGGAACAGAATCATAAATATAGAGATAGTTTGGATGGTTATCAGCTGGGAAGGGGAAGGGGGAGAAGGAGGGGAAAAGGTGCAGGGATTAAGAAGCATAAGTGGTAGGTACAAAAGAGACAGGGGATTGTTAAGAATAGTATAGGAAAAGGAGAAGCCAAAGAACTTACATGCATAAAACATGGACATGAACTAAGTGGGGGGAGTCGCAGGAGGGAAAGGAGGTACTGGGTGGAGGGGGCAAAAGGGGAAAAATTGGGACAACTGCAATAGCTTAATCAATAAACTATACTTTAAAAAATTAAAATTGTATATGCCCTAGTACCAGTAATCCTATTCCTGGGAATCGATCTAAAACAAAATCATTAGTAAGTAACAAGTGATTTACTGAAACGAAGACTTGGAAATAAAGGAAATGCCTTCAATAGGGAAATGGTTGAAGATCAGCTGAATTAGAGGAATTTTTTTCCCAGTGTCAAGTGTCAACTAGAGAAATCTATACAATGTGATCTGATTTATATAAAGCAAAGGACATGTGTAAGTTTACAGATAATTATATGAACATGGAGAAAGTCATGGTGCATGTACACAGGTTATTACCATTAACAACACAGTAGGGGAAGAGGGTGATGCAGATGGTCTGAGGAGGAAAAAGGGGAGAAGGAAACAGAGAAAAAGAAAAAAAAGTCTTATTATTTATAGCCCCACTTTAAGCAGGTACAAAATAAGACCTAAACATTTAATAATAGAGGCCCTGGAGCAAGAAGACAAGTCCAGTCTGAGATACCTGGAAAGACTCCTACAGTCTATCAAAAGTCCTCATTTGGCTACAGTGATGAAGGATTTGAGATTTTTAATCAATTTTAGAAGCTATAGCTAATATGCTTAAATAAGGGCTCCTCCTCTTATTAGCAGTACTTTGGGCAAGTAATTTAAATTATTTAACCCAAAGTTTCTTCATCTGTACATCGATACAGCTAGAATAATAGTGTCTACTTGATAGGGCTGTTGTAAGAATTAAGTGAGACAATGCATATGAAAGTCTTATCACAATACCTAGCATGCAGTGAGCTTTCAGTAGATGGGAGTTTGTAGAAGCAGAGATCAAGATCCCAAAACTATGGAATACTCCATATCCAACACCCATCCCACCACCTATGCCACTCTCCACTATTGGGATTTGAATAAACTTTGCTAATCAAAAATCCTCCTAATAAAAGTAGTCGCTCTTCCTGCTATGCATGAGAAATACAAAAGGATTATATTACCAATGATTATAGTATAAGAGTGTTTTCAAGTTGTTTTTATTTATTATTATTTTCTTATCCATTTATTTTTAGAGAGAGGGGAAGGAGAGGAAGAGAGGGAGAATGAGAGGGAAAGTAACATTGATTGCTCACATGCCCAAATGCAGGGCCTGGCCCGGAACCCAGGCATGTGCCCCAACTAGGAATTGAATTGGTGACCTTTTGGTTCACAGGTCAGTGCTCAATCCACTGAGACACACCAGCCAGAGCTGTTGTTGTTGTTATTATTGTTAAATAAGAGCTCCATACTGTCTCTTCTTCTGTAAAATGGGTTAATAATAGTAACTCTGATAATACTGTTCTAAACCTTAGGGAGGCTTACACTGCACTAAAGTTAAAAGTTCTGACAGTTTTCAAGATTAGTTTCATACAGGATTAAGCTCATTACCTCTCTAACCTCATCTAAAACTAGTCCCTCCCAATATCCTCTCTCTTGCTTCATATCTGAAAACATGTCTGGCTCTGTGCCCCAGGGTCTTTGCACTTGCCTCTACTTCTGCCTAGAATGTTCTTACCCCAAATACCTATGTGGCTCCTGACTCCCCTTCTTTCAGGTCTATGTTTAAAAGTTCACCTCTTTCCCTGGGTGGCTGCTGTGGCTCAACTGGATGGAGCATCATCCAGTAAACTGTAAGATCATGAGTTCAATTCCAGCTCAGGGCACATGTCTATGTTCTGGGTTCGGTCCCTGTTGGGCGCATCCAAGAGGACACCAATCAATGTTTCTCTCTCATATCAATGTTTCTCTCTCTCTCTCTCTCCTTCCTTCCTCTCTCTCTAAAATCAATAAGCATGTCCTCAGGTGAGGATTAAAAAGTAAGTCATCCCTTATTCCCTAACATTCCCATCCATCTAAAATTTCAACAAAACAAAACAAAAAAACCACTATGACATTTCATATCCCTCTTTCTGCTTTACTTTATTATTTATCTTATTGATTATCTATCTTCCCTCCTGAATATAAGTTATTGTCTGTATTTCCTCATTATAATGTAAGGTGGGTATTTTTGTCTGTTCTCTCCTGTAGTTCTAGTACTCAAATAAGTGGCACACTGTAGGCAGTTTATAAATATTTGCTTAACAAGTGAGAAGCATTTTTTAAATTTTTTGATGTACTATTACATACATATATACACATAATATATACATATAACATAGTCATTATTAATAACTAAAGTAAAATGTGTAGATTAACATGACAACTTTAAAAGGTAGACATTTTAAACAATTTTATTGAATTAAAAACAAGCTCCTTTTTTTAGACCTTAAGTAAATATATAAAAGATTTTAAATTTCTGGTTTACATAAGATTAATGAGTCAACCAAGAGACTTGAAAATAATCTTCATATTGTTGAGATCTCACAAAAGGGATTTATATTCATAGGATATAGGTGTTTATTGGATTTTGCTTTAAGAAAGAGCATCTGATCCAAGAGAAGAGGTCCTTACTAGTACAAGGCTACCTCTAATTAAATAACACAGATGAAACAAGATATGAGCAAAAGATGTCCTCTTAATCTTGAACTTCAGATTCTAAACAATAGAAATAGTATTCACAATAATTAATGTTGCCCCAGAGCTACCACTTAGTGCCCTTTGGGTCACAGCCATAAGAGAAGTGGCCTCTCTTAGAGATTCATAGATGGCATTGCCACACTAGAAGGGGACAGAAGTTAATTCCCAGTGAGACCCAAAATCTTGACTGCAGTAAAAACACACTCATTAAAAGAGGAAGGAGAGTTTACTGACAGGAATTCACATTTCCATAGGTTTGAGGTAAGATATTTTCATTACCATCAGATGTAAGAAAACATAAGATCTTAAGAGAAGAATTTTAAAAACAACACCCTGTCACCCTAGCTGGTGTGGATCAGTGATCTGAGTGCCAACCTGTGAACCAAAGGGTTGCTGGTTTGATTCCCAGTCAAGGCACATGCCTGGGTTGCAGGGCCAGGTCCCCCGTTGGGGGGCATTCAAGAAAGAACCACATATTGATGTTCCTCTCCCTCTCTTTCCCCTTCCCTTCCCCTCTCTCTAAAAATACAGTAGTCCCTCTCTATATCACGGCCTCACTGTATCACAGGATTTTTAAAAATATTATATTTGATTATTTATCGCGGGATTTTGCGGTAATGTATACGTTATGTTGTTAAAATTACATAGGTTTAAGAGTGTAGAATAGGTTTAAGAATGTAAGTAGTAAGTAGTGTTTATAAAACTGTGGAAAAGGTTAATAAGATACTGGGAACGGTTTATAAGTGTGTGGAAATGGTTTATAAAGCCTTAAAATATATATAAATACTAAAATAAATGTAGGGTTCCTACTTCACGGATTTTCACCTATCGCGGGGGGGTCTAGAATGTAATACCCGCGATAAGTGAGGGAATAATGTAAATAAAATCTTAAAAAGACAAAAAAAAAAAAACAAAAACTACCCTGTCATTATCTCAGGAAACATGAATTGGAATATGTTGTCTGATGTCCAGCCAATTGATTAATTTCTAACTGTTTACCCAGTAGCCTCCTGGTGCCCCACCCTTTGCTGAGCACTGGGAAGGATACAAAAGAAACTTCTGGCAGGATCCTTTCAAGAGGATTACAATCTATTTAACTGGGAAGATAAAACTAGTACACGTATCCCCTGCATAACACGGTACTTCTATAACATGGTTTCACTCTAACACAGTTAGAGAATTGGGGAAAACTCCTGTATAACATGAAATTAGGGAAATCCCTCTACAATACTGAATATGATAAAAGCTTTTAAGAGCAAAAGATAACTCATTTAAAATTTTTCATTCGAGCCTATGCATTATAACAGATTTGCTTGTAGAATTTTAAAATTAATCAGAATTTTAAACCCATTTTGTTCATGGAGTATTAGTTAGTCATATTTCTTAAATGAAGATCTTTGCAATGAAAAGAGCACAAAGTTTAAGAGAGAACTTCAAAAGTGCTTAGAACCGTATAAAGAAATTTACAAAGATCTCTCAGCTAAAAGCAAGCAATCTAAAATAATAGATTTTTTGCAAAAATTAGAGCATAGAAATCAAGATAATGCTGAAGAAAGTTCAGAGCATGAGGATATCTTGTGAAAAAGAAAACACATTGGGTTAATGGAGCTTAGTAGTGATGACGAAGAAAACATTACTTAATTCATATTAATATGTAATACTTTTGATGCAAACTGCTTTAGTAAAGATATTTCTCTTAATTATAAAAATATAATAGTATGTTTTTTAATTTTTGGAACCTAAACCCCCTTTTCGTACTAGTTCACTATTTCATGTAACATGGCTTCACATAACACGGCATTTGTTAGGAAACTAACAACCATGTTATATGGGGGTGACCTGTCCCAGGACCAAACTGAGAACAATGAAGCTTTGCTGGTACAATCACAGAACAGATGTTCTCATCTCCATGCAGAAGACGTGATCTGAAATGAGCTTTAAAAAGAGGGGTGGGACAGAGAGGCAAAGGGCTGGGGGAGCCATAAAGAAGGTGGCCCTGGAAGAGGCGGTGAGCTTAGCACACATGAGGGTCTTAGCAGAACAAGCAGGTGCAATGATACTGTGCAGAACCTAAAAATCCAGACAGAAGAATGTGGATTATATGCCGACCAAAAGGAGAAACTTTAAGGTTGGAATTCGATCCTTTGCCTTCCTGTTCCACAGTCACTTCTCTTATAAGGCACAATCTCAGGTTTCTCTAGTTTGAGATGAGAGCTATTTGGCTTTTCCAAATCCTCTGAAAATGGCCCAAACAGTTCTTTTTGTTCAGACTATTACTACAACCAAAACGTATGTCTTCAAAATTCATTGAATTGCACTGTTTATATTTGTGCATATTAGGTTTCTCCTTTCTCTTAGCTGCTGCCCATTTCACCTCACACAACAGTAATAAAAATCTTCAATGATGTGGAGCCTGCAAACTTTGAACCAATCTTGACTCAGACATGGGGTATTAGAGCCTAAGTGCCTCCCTGATATTAGGGTCCTAGTGTGTTCCCTTTGATATGGGGCCTGTTTCCCAAAACCTGTAATCTTGGTCCAAGCCGTATGACTATCCTTCTGCCTCAGTTTCCAGAAGGCATTCTAATGCCTTGGTCCCTTTTTTCCCCCCTGGGGATAGAGAGCCCTTCCCTGAGCTTCATCTTATCTGTCTGAGGTCTGGACCTGGTTCTCTGACCAATATTCTGCTCTGGAGGCCTGGACTCCTCTTCTATACTTACAGTCTCTCTTTTAGTACAGCTAGGTCTTTCTGGAATAATGATAATTGTATATATTGTTTTTAATATGACTTACATTCCATCCAACAGACTGGATTCCATGGGTATCTGCCACCCTGGAGCTTTGGACTTCAGTTGGACAGATAACCTGACCTATGTGTAGAATACTTTGATATGCCATCCAAACCCACTTCAATAAAGGACAAGTTGTCGGCCTAGCTACTAGTCAGTACAGTCTTCAGTTATTAGCCCTTCCAGGGATCATCCCACTTCCAAACAGTGGCCTTACTCAAGTTCATTCCTCGTTTGAAGCAGTCCACATATGATGATGGGTGGCTATGAGAACTACAAATATCCGGCCATCCTGGTCCAACTCTGAGGGCCATCCTACCTCTGGAACTCTCTATCAAGTCATCCTAAGTGGATATCAAGCCTGTATCACAGCTTGACCTCTCCTTCCACTCTGTCCTGACTGCACAGGTGTCCACTGCCTGGCCCCTGTTCTTTTGTTTGTTTGTTTTAAAGATTTTATTTATTTATTTTTAGAGAGAGGGGAAGGGAGGGAGAAAGAGAGAGAAACATCAATGTGTGGTTGCCTCTTGCATGTCCCCAGCTGGGAACCTGGCCCACAACCCAGGTGTGTGCCCAGACTGGGAATCAAACCAGCAATCCTTTGGTTCGCAGACCAGCACTCAATCCACTGAAGCCACATGAGCCAGGGCTGGGCTTTCTTTTATAAACACCCCACACACGTAGCACTCACTCAGAGTCTGCATCCTAATTAATCCAGCTTATCCCACACTGTGACTGGGATTCTCCCCCCAGCACAAGCCTTATGCTAAACACTTTTGTCTTAGTAACCTTTTTACTTCATTTCAGAGTTAAGGAATGACTTTTGGTTGAGGTTATGACAATTTCTTAGCAAAATTTTAGGAGATATTTTTAGTACATTTTCCAATATAAATATTCTTTCTCCTAAATATTACTTATCTAGAAATGGTCACATGTTCATCAGAATATCTATTACAATTTCAAGTACCTTAAAGTCCAAAATAAAGCTTTTGATAAAGATCATATTTTATATTCATATGATTTTAGCCTATTTACTATAATTGAACCCAAATATGAAAGACTCAATGACACTTAACTTGGAGTAGGGTCCACTTATCTCTCTTCTTATATAGGATAGAGCAGCACTCACCTCTAATCATGTGGCTCTCAAAGGAAAGTCCTAGTTGTCATTTTGGAAACTGCAGGGACATTTATGGTAGTTCTAACAATGAAGAGGGTCATTTTGGCACTTAGTGGGTAGAGATCAGGGATGCTAAATATGTGAGTCAATTCAATATCTAACAAAATACTAACCTACATCCTGAATAATTTTCTCTTGTCTTGTAATACATTCACATAGTCTAAAAACCCATTTGTAATTATTTAAGCTAAGAGTTTAACTCCATTTTACATATAAACACTAATAATTTATGCTACAAATATAATATATAAACTGAATTTTCTGGAAATGCAACCACCATGCAATCAAGGCAAGATTATAAACTCCTTTCTTCATAACCATACCAAGAACTATTCATTGTTTAGTAATGCACTTCAGTGATGACAAAGCCACTCCTGTGTCTGAGTAGCCCATCAACATTGGTCAGTCATGGCAATCATATGTACAGGTGATCGATCATATACACCTCAGCCAACTTTGCTCCATCTTCTTGTATAGTTCTGCCAAGTCTTCATATCCTAAGATACATATTATCTTATGCAAATCATGCTCCTTTTCCTTCTCCTTTACATTATAATAAGAAAATTATGTTGATTATTTTTAAATGTATATGTGTGGTAAGTTAAACATAAATTTTATCTCAGGATAATAAGGGGAGTTACAAAATGTTTATATTAAAAAAAATTATTGGTCACAATGAAAAGGCTCTCTCTATAGAGTAAGCAAGACTGCTTTGCAAAAAAAAAAAAAAAAAAAAAAAAGAAGGCTCTAATAAGGTTCAGAAACAACCATGCAGAATATTTTGCCAGTTGTTTAAAAAGTCAGTTTGTATCTTCTTGATATGCAAAAAGCTGTTCATATTTCTTGTGTACAACTTGATGAGTTTTTTCACCAATGAAATCATCACCACACTCTATGTCAGAAACTTAGCCTGAGTTCCAAACGTTTCCTACCACCGTCTTTAGTTTTTGGTGTTTTGTTTTTGTTTTTGTTTTTTTTTTTTTGAGGGGGGGTGGTTGATGGGGATAAGAACACTTAACAAAAGATCCATTCTCTTACCATCATTTTAATAAAACTTGTTAAGCAGAGCAAACATCAGCCTGTAATCACAAAATACTGCCTTTAAATATCAAACCCCTGTTCACATTTTAATTCACAGTGATTAAAACATGACAATAAACTGCTCAAGTGAAACTGAAATAAAAGCATCTGCAAAATTACAAAATAGGCTTTTTTGTCTTCTTTCTCTTCTGTCCATATATTCTAACAGAGGAGAAAAAAAGGCACGTTCCTATAGAGTCAATGTTTATTTCTTGCATCCTTTAAATAAGAAATTTATAAGGACTTCCGGTGAAGATGGAGGTGTAGACAGACACACTTGCATCTCCCTCCACAACTAAGAAGGAATACAACTATCTCAAAACTAAGAAACAACCAGAAGTTCCAGACAATCAAGGTGCACAGAAGTGCAACAAACAAAGATATAAAGAGGAAATACTGATCCAGACAGGTAGGAGGGGTGGAGCCAGGGTGGAGAGGACATGGTGTGGTGGCAGCAGCAGCAGCAGCAGCAGCAGCGGCGGCAGGCCAGCAGAAAGTACAGTCACACATTTTAAAAACTCAGGAGGGACACCTGAGGAGCATTTCCAGCTCCTCGCTGGACCTAGCAGCTCACAGTCCCAGCACCAGGGAAAATCAAGCTTCATTGCTTCTGACTGTGCAGACTGGTGGGGGTGGGGTGGAGGCAGAAAATGCTGGACTCTCAGCAGAGTCCGCTTGTTTAAAGGGCCTGCACAGTCCCAGAACATCTGAAGACAGACCCACTCTGGGAACGATGGCCAAGGCAGCAGCTAGAGGGGCGCCAGTCTGATGCAGAAGCAGGAGAGGTGCCTGGAAAAGGGGTGACTGCTGGGCAGGCAGCACTGTTCCCTATTGGACCCCTCTCCCACATACAGTGCCACAATGTGGTGAAACAAGTCACCCTGTACTGATGAATCCCTAAGGCTCTGCCCCTTACAATGTAACAGGAGTGACAGCTCTACCTGGGAAGCAGAGGCAAACAAACACAGGAGCCTGTCAGAATGAGGAGACAGAGAAGTGTGGCCCAAAATGGGAAACAGATCAAGGTTCCTGGGGGAGAACTAAGTGACAAGGAGATAGCCAACCTAACAGACACAGAATTCAAAACACTGGTGATAAAGATGCTCACAGGCTTGACAGATATGCTTGAGTACAGCAAAAACATAAGAGAAGAAGTGAAGGCTATGCTAAGTGAAATGAAGGAAAATCCACACAAACCAATGGTGAAGGGAAAAAAACCGGGGTTCAAATCAATGATTTGGAACATAAGGAAGAAAAACACGGTTAACCAGTACAGAATGAGGAAGCAAAAATTGAAAAAAATGAGGAAAACTTACCAAATTTTGAGAAGGAGATGGACATACAGGTCCAGGAAGCACGAAGGATCCCGGGCGAGCTGGACCCAGAGGGAACAACAACAGGACACATCATGATTGAGATACCAAAGGTGAAAGATAAAGACAGAGTCCTGGGGGCAGCAAGAGAGAGGCAGAGTTGCCTATAGCAGGGTGCCTATAGGACTATTAGCTGATTTCTCAGAGGACACTTTACAAGCAGGAAGGAACTGGCGGGCAGTATTCAATGTAATGAAAAGCAACCTACAACCAAGATTACTCTATCCAGCAAAGCTATCATTTAGAATGAAAGGGCAGATGAAGTGCTTCCCAGACAATGTGAAGCTAAAGGAGTTCATCATGACCAAGCTATTATTATATGAAATGTCAAAGGGACCTACTTAAGAAAAAGAAGATCAAAACTATGAACACTAAAATGACAACAAACTCACAACTATCAACAACTGAATCTAAAAAATAAAAACAAAATCCAACTAAGCAAACCAGAATAGGAACAAAATCATAGGTATGGGGATAATTTGGAGGGTTATCAGCAGGGAGGGGGAGAAATGGGGAAATGGTGCAGGGATTAAGAAGCATAATCGGTTAGTACAAAATAGATAGGGCGATGTTAAGAATAATATAGGAAAGGGTGAAGTCAAAGAACTTATATGCATGACCCATGGACATGAACTAATGGGGGTGGGATTGTTGGAGGGAAGGGGGGTACTGGGAAGATGGGAGCAAAGGGGAAAAAATTGGAACTACTGTAACAACATAATCAATAAAATATACTTTAAGAAAAAAATTTATAAAATGTAATATGGTTTTCAAAAGACATTAGTAACACAAACCTTATGCTGTGCCACCAGACTAATGACTTTTATCTAGAGTTATTTGATAAGACAAAGTTAAAGTAAAAACAAACACTGTCTATATTTTCCAAACCATTGAAACCATGAAAAGAGCTGCATCCCGAAGATTTCCCTATCATATTACCATATTTGTGCTACAAATAAAAAATCAATACAAATAATATATCATTAAAAGTTGAAAGCTTCCTCTTATTGTACCACACAAAGGTCTTTATTGCAAAATAAAGCATTTCTTTCTATTCTATAAATATAAGTTAATATCCATATAACCATCCCTTAAATGTAATTTTAAACAATAGTGGTATTACCTTTTACTTAAAATAATATTTCTGAAATACAAAGATTTCTTTTTTTTTTTAACCCAGAATGGTTGAAGGATATATTTCTATTTTATAAATAAGGCCAAAAAGGCTGCCCTGGTTATGAAAAATAAAGTAAAAAAATAAATAAATAAAAAAACAAAGGCGGACCTAGAGACCATACAGGCTCTGTACACTTAACTCAGTCAAACTGTTCTCATCATAGCTTCTGAAAGCTAAGAAACACTGTGTTTGAAAAGGATTAGCATTTGGTTGGAATTTTAAAAGAAAGAAGTTAATGGGAAATTAAAAACTATATAAAAAGGGATGATGTAATGATGGTAGAAAAAGAATAGTTTCACTTACCTAGAAAGCTTCTTGTAGTCTCTTAACAAACTACTTTTAACCTCAGAATAATCCCCGGAGGCAATACTGTCCAAAAAATGTATATCTGGTCATTTGATATACCGTTGACCCTTGAAGAACACAGGTTTGAACAATGTAGGTCCACTTTGCAGACTGGTTTTTTTTTTTTTTTTACAGATACAGTTGACTTCAGTCAGCCCTTCCTTTCATATCCCAAGATTCAACAAACCATGGATCCAAAACAGTTTTTTGCTTTCTGGACCAGATTGCAAACCAGAGAGAAAATAGCTCTTTTTTGATTCTCTTTGGTTGAACGTGGGATATGAAGGGCCAGAAGGAACAACTGTAGAATCTCAAGTCTTGCACAAATTTTCAATGGTGCACGGTGGACACCCGTAACCTCTGTGTTGTGCAAGAGTCAACTGCATTTTAATCTATCCTCCCCTTTCTACCCAAGAATGCACTCACATGTGTCCTCTTGGAGATAGTCTTTACTCCTGATGGCCTATTATTTTCCCTTTTAAAAGCAGAACTATTCCTGATGCTGCGTAAAAGTAGTTTAATCTCATCTTGACATTGATCATAGACTTTTTCTTAAATAAATCACGGAGGAAAACACTATATTGACTCTTATAATACTAAGACTCCCCTCTCCTAGACCTCTGGAGTATTCAAACCCAAACATTCTTGTTATCACCATCTCCATACCCCACTCCACACACACACACACACACACACACACACACACACACACACACACACACACACACACACACACACACACACACACACACACACACACCCCTTCCCAATCTTTACTGAGAGAGGAGAGATTTTACATAGTAATCAAGCATCAATACATGGTTTTCATTAAGTCATGTGATTCTTACTCTGTTTAAAGTAGAGTGGATTCATTAGTTACTCAGCAATCAGAGGCAAAGTTCGTTGGTTTACACATTTTATTATGTGTATAAGCTCTCCCTGCTTTCTGCAATTCTTAATGTTCTTTAAAAGGGGGAACAGGGCTGATTAAAGTAAAAAGACAGTGAAAGGAGGTACCACAGACAACACTTATTATTAAACACATTTCTTGAGCATCTTGTGGGTGCCAGAAACTCTATTTATATTACTCTACTTATTATTGCAGAAGTGAGTAAAATTAGACTCAGCCTCTAGCCTCACAGTCACTAATCAACTAATTGAACAAATAAAGGCATTATACAAACTAAAATACAAGTGTCATGTCAGACCGTAAAAAAACGAGATGTCCCTATGAGGAATCAGAGAAGGCTTCCCAGAGGAAGTGAAAAACAAACTGCTGACTAAGGTTAAGTAAGAGATGACCAGGCCAATGGGGAGAGGATGAGGGAAAGATGGGGTTCTCCACAGAAAACAAAACAAAACATTTTAAATAGTCATGTAGTAGAAAAGAGAAAGGACCAGCTAAAGAACTGAATGACTTCCCATGTGGAGGGCGGCACTTGAGTGGGGTGTAGTATAACTGGAGGCTGACTCACTGGTGGTCAGATTACACAAAGGCTTGCAGGGCCGGCAAAGGTCTTTACTTTTAGAGCATTAGAAAGTCACTAAAGAGTTTATTTACATGTAAATGACAGAAGAGTAGTTTAAAAGGAGGGGGCAATTTATGAAAGTAATTAGAAGGACATTTAAAAACATTGTTAGATAAACAAGAGTTAACCTTTGTAGGAAAACTTTTAATAATAATTTATATAATCATCATGCTTTACAGTTTAATGTAAATAGCCATGATTTCATGGGGTTAAAGAGAGAGTAAAGAAAGACAACTGAAAAAATCTGAATATAAATATGTAAATTAAATTAACTGGATTGAGGAGAATATTCATAGATAATACATATGTATTTTATACTAATACTACAACAAAGGAAATTAGTTTAACAGAAAATTTATAATTCCACATTAAAAATAAAATAGAAATGTATAAAAAAAATAATACATTTATAAGCTAATACCCACTAAACAGAAGAGAACAGACAGCAGATTTAAAATCTCATGGCTTAAATCCATGAAGTGTCCCTAGGTTTTCAACATTACCTCTTTTACCTTTATCTAGACCAGAATTGTTTATAGACGCAGAAAGAAATAGACTTATTTGTTGAATGAACTAATGAAGTTTCTCAAATGTTTAATATAAAATAAAGCAATCTAGGTAACTTAAAAATATTGTGCCTGTATAATAGCTGCTATTAATAAGTTGAAGGAGAAAAACAATGCAGCAATGTTTGCCTTTTCTTTGCCTCTAAGCATATTGGGAATCCGCATTTAAGAAGGGAAAGAGGGAAGCACAGTTTCATTCTACTATTGATCTATCAGACAAGAACTTAATCAATCTTCTTTATAAGCTATTAAAGCTGAGCTCGAGAAATGAACTCACCTGACGCATTCAACATTGATTGCCTCTTTCTAAGAACTGAATATGTCAGTCTTATCTACTACTACAGCTGTGATTCCGTTTTTAAGGGACACCATTTTTCCTTCATTACTTTCCCCAAAATGTTCCAATTAAGAAAAAGCGTTTTTGATAGTGGTCCACCATTAAATGACTAAAACAAAATGAAGACCATAACCCTCCATTTCAGTCACAGCCTCCAGAGAAAATGAGAGACCAAAAGCATATGCTCATCAAAGGAAATTCAGCACTAGTCCCAAGATCCTGCTCTAGCGTGAATTCTGAGGAATGTTCTGGCAGCATAAACTAAGATTGAGACCTTAAGCTCAGATAAATCTTGGAAATTCACGGGGAAACTCAAGGCAGCTGTAAATCTGTCTTTACTGCATATACATTTCAGCCAGGGGCTTCTATATGTAGCATTAGGTTATGTGACAACCCATTCAGCATCTAACTGCCTCATAAATATAGGCAGAGAGGTCGTTTTATATTTACAGGGCACTCCCCAAGTGCTAGATGCTACATGAGGGGGGGAGGCCCTACTTTCTCTGTTTATTAGGAAAGGTTAATAGCACAAATCCTCAATGACCAGAGAGCATTCCCTTTGGCTTGGCTTTCTGGTTTCCATTTCCTCTTTCTAGGTCCCTTAACAGTCAAAAATTAAATACTGGGAGAAGCAGCAATAAAGAGTTGTCTACAGTGTTCCAAGGCTCTTGAGTGCATTTGCCCACTTCAGCATGGAAATATTGCTAACTCCCTCATCTAATATGAAGACCATTTTCTCTGGATTTGTTGTTACTTTTCCTGTGGTAGATAAGAGGGGGAGAAAATATCTAGTCTCACTCGCCCACCTCCTCCACTCCTGATGTCTCCTTTATTCCTCTACAGTTCCTGCAAATGCAACCCAGCTCCATCAGAGGGTTTCTTTGACCAGGGCTGATTTTTCACGGGCTCTCCAATCATACCTGAATCCTTCCTCAATATTCCTAACGAAGTCAACCCACAGGCAAGGATCTGGCAAAGTGCAAAGAGAAGCGAAGGTCCAGGGCAATATTCCCTATCAGAATTGATCTCCTACACCCTACAGCTCAACTATCTTCTGGAAGCTTTTCTAGAGCCTCTTACCCTAACATAACAATCAACCTTTCTGCTATTAAAGGTGCTATTAAGCGTATAAATTTCCTTAGAAATCCAAGGAGTTAATTGCCTCAATATTTTAGAATACCTAATACATTCCGGAAGATGGGCTGCAGTATGGGGTCTAGTGTTTATTTATTGCAAAAGTCAAGAATAGCTGGAAGTCCATTAAGAGGATGTTCAGCAGATTATATTAATTTGTAATTAATTTTCAGTGGTATTTATGAGAGAACCCTTTAATCAGCATAATTCAGACTTTGAAAATTATAATATTAACTAATATTAATTAAATAATAATTTATAAATTTCAATAGTTTTAATTATCTTTTGATTAAATTACCTGTTAGTCAATTCCACACTGCTTTTGATATTAATTAGTTAACTTAAGCATGATCTACTGAAACTACTCCCCTGTGGATGAAGGCGCATTGTCTAAACAGGTCAACACTGAGATACTTAAGTGTGACAATTTAGATTGCATGATTAGCAAAATTAATTGTTTAAGGCACTTGCTTTTTCATTCTCAATTTGCCAGCGGGTGAGGTCTTTAAAATATGCCCTGGGTTTCCCTAGGCCCAAATTCTGAGACATCTCACATTCTGTTATTTCCCCTCTTCCCCTCCACCCCACCTTCCTTCTCTATCCCGTTATAGAACAATCTAGTCTTCTGAGACCTGAATTAGTGTCAGCCTATTAATCAGCCAACAAAATATGTCAGAGGAAAATGAAGTTGCAACCCCACCTCCCTCTACAGACAGATCCTTCGTCCCCTCTCAGTGTGCTGTATCTGCCGTGGAGCTGGGACTTCAGGGCCACAGCCCAATTTAGGTCTCCTCTGTGTGGTGACAATCAGCCCAGACCTCATTTTTTTTTAATGTTAATATTTAATTTAAAGCCATCTACCCTAAAGTTCTCAAAGAAAAATGTATCATTGACTCCACCTGCCACCCTGTCTCATTGGCTGGAGCAGCACCGCTCCCTGCCCCCAGTCCCCAGCCCCAGCCTCCCACTTCAGGAGTTAAGACCTTTTTAAATGGGTCTCTTGAAGCCAGTAATCAAAGTGAAAGTTTGTATCAATTACGAACATCTTCAAGAAAGGCAAAGGATATACACTCAACAATATAAGAGAGGGGTTTTATTTTTGCCATGTAAAAAAAATGTATTTTTTAAGTATGGCTATTTCCAGAAGCTCTAATTGAGCATCTTCCCTTAGGAAACACCACAGGATCATTGAAGCTCCACATCAGCAAATAGGACATAATTTCATTCACAGATCATTCTATTTGGGGGACAAAATCTTCAACAAGAAGGTGCTACAGACAGTTTTTACAAAAGAAGATGCAATGCTTAGATTGTTCATATTATAACATATATTATACTCTAAGTTATTTCATCTCAGAACTCCCTGTTTACAGTGATTAATGAGGACTTGTTCTATTTCAGAGCCCTTCACCTTTTCCAGGACAGTTTCTGATACGTCTTGCACTGGAGCTGAAAATAGTGTATCACATGAACATGAAAAGTGACAGCAGTATAGAAGTAAAAGAAACATTATTATGTCCTTGAATATCACAAATAAACGGAACAAATAAATACATTTGTAATGTCCAAGGAAAAAAGAAGGGAAGTCCTTGACTTAACATGGGTTTGTATTCTGGGACAGTCAGACATATTGGGACAACCAGAGAGTTAATCGATCAGCCAATTAACCAATCATTTCATTTTAGATGGCAATAAGTAATTTGAAGGAAACTAATGTAGAGGTAGAGTGCTGAGTAACAGGTAGGGTTAGAGCTGCTTGAGAGAGATAGTCAGAGAGGGCTTTTTTGAGGAGCTGAGAGTTGAGCAGAGACCTAGCTCAGGTGAAGGCTCAAACCACGTGCATTTGGGGCAGAGCTTACCGCGTGGAGGTGACTGCAAGAGCAAAGGAGCTGAGGAGAGAACTGGCTTGTCTGTCCAGCTGCAAGGGCCCCATGTGGCTGGAACAGAGAAGATGGGTGGGAAATGGGGACGCCTAGAGCCAGCTAATGCAGGGCCTCACAGGTCATGGTGAGAGCTTACTTAGCATTTTGTTATAAGTATGATGGAGCAGAAGAGTGCCATGATCAAAGTTAAATTTGGAAAGAATTACTGTTTTGTGAAAAGCAGACCACCAGGGGCCAGAGTGCAAGCAAGGAGTCCTGTTGGGCACACCTGCTGTGTTTCAGGCAAGAGGTGTGGTGGCTTGGAGAGAAAGTGATAATAAATGGTTGGGTTCAGGACAAGGACACACTTTCAAAGGGAAGTGAACAGGATTTGCTTATTTATTGGATGTGGGATGTAAAATAACTGCTCTGAATGATGCAAGAAAAAATTACCAAAACAATATCATCATATTGATAATATTAATATTTTAACTAAAATGAAAATCTTGGATAGGATATAAAATACAGAAAGGCTTTTTGATAACTAGAAAATATAGTTCTTTCGCTGGTGAAAGAACAGTGGATGGTTCTAAAAATCATGTGTTCAGAATCTGAGAGCTACAAAGACAGGATCTTTACAGTTCTGTAGGATATACCATTATTTATTTAACTTCAGTTTCCTCTTCTGATCTCTGTCCCTGACAATAGATGCGACTTGGTACATTGAAATGGAGTTCATACTAGGAAAAAAATTAAAACTATAGTTTCCAAGTCTCATTGCAATAATTCTTTTCAACTTCAGCAACCATTAGCTGCTTTACCAGGGTTGCTAACAAGCTGACAAAATTGATGATTTCCACTCCTCTTATTTTCTAGAGAAAGGGTGTATATGTGGTGAACTGGCCCCAAATTAAGCATCCAAATAAAAAATAAAGATGAGATGTTGGCACAATAATTATGTTATTCTTGGAATGCTCTAAAGCAAAACTTTTAGCTATAATGCTAGTTTTGTCACATGATTTTTAGAAATTTTAAAATAAATTGTGATATATAACTAATAACAGTGGTATAAGAATTTGGTCCTTTAAATTTACTGACATTTTTATTTGATGAGGTAAAGATGATATGTAATATTATTACATAAAGTCTGACTTACCAAATGTTATTAGAGATTTTTAAAAATTGATCTTAAAAACTGAACTAAAATTATTGAATTTGAAAGTGTCCTTTATTTTCATGCTTATGCTTATATCCATATCCTTACATTTTCAAGTTTTCCCACACTACCTATTAGATGTGAGATATTCATATTTATCTCCTTTTGGGCTTTTATCTAAGGTTTTACATAGCTGGTAATAATATGTCAACAAAATTGGTGATTGCACCTTGACTTGTAAAATAAAACTCATTTTAAGAGTATCATAAATCTAACAGAGCATATCTTGTGTTCTGATTGGTAGAAAATTGGATATTAAACACCAGGGACAAACTGATCTTCTAATCTAGCACTTGAATATGTACAAAAAGAAAAAAAAAATGGAGAAGGAAAAAATCATTACCTGGAATAGATAGTTTAACTGATCACGATCAATTTGAAGTGCTTATTGCTTAAGTAAATGACCTTTGGGGTGATTTCATTAGCTCCACATACTGCAAAAGGTTATATCTGAATTCAATTTTATGATTGAGTCTAGGCATATAAAATCTCCAAATAGTTTGAATGGGTGTTAAAAAAACACAGATTCAGACACAAAGAGTGGACTGTAAAAACTCTGCTTGGCACTATTTCTCTAATTGCTGGCTTTATGTGTGAGTAAATATTTGAGCGAGGAATGGCAATGCGCTGATATCACCATCACCTGATATTTGTGGTTAGGAAATGACTTTAAAATTAGCTACCAGTCCCACCTTTTTAGTTGTAAATTACTTTTTATTGTAAATTACTGTAAATAACATTTGGTCCCTGTGGATCTATTTTATTTGTCTGATCAAGTCTCTTTACCTTTACAGAATTGCAATACCCTATAATCATTTGGTTTTGGTTCTGCCTTCCTTTTCCTCTTAAAAGTGCTACAAGATATGTGCTTATTATTGTATTAAATTAAGATGTGTCTTAAAGCTTGTGGAAGGAATTTTACATGCTTCTTTGAGACACTAGGCAGGAGAACTAAGAATGAGTGTGTGAAAGCCAAGATTAGACATAGATGCTTCTAGACTTCACATGTTATTGGTAGACGAAATAGGGTCAACAATCATCTCTAAATATGCCCAAATTAGAAATAACAGAATTAGAGAAAAATTTAGAAATTTATCGAAAGAAATTTTTAAAATATTTTTATCCAACTGACCCTGAAACCAATGAGATTCGTTTTCTTGAAGTTTCATTCTCTTCAGTCATTGCTTTTTAGGCTATTTCAAAAACACTAAGGTTCTGCCTGTCTTTTAAGTCTCTTAAAAGTTCAGGACCACTTTTGTATTCCTTTCCATTCTTGTCATTTCTCCTCCATTTTCGTATTTCATCCCACTGCAGATCATTTCACAGCAGGGGGCCACTTCCCTGAAGCTGGGTCTCAGTCTCTTCCTGAGTCTTATTAGCATCAGTCAAGGGCAGGATCTATGGCAGCAGTGGTCAAAGGGGAAGGAAGGAGAAAATGATATGACCCTTTCATGGTCCCTCTTTCCTCTCTTCCTCTCCCTCATTCTGAAATTCACATAAAGGACTTCAAATCAGACTTAATCACCTACTAGACATGTGACTTTATATAATCACTTTGCATCTTTAAACCTCTTTTCTTTTCCGTTAAATGAGACTGAAAACTCCTGCTCTACCTGCCTACCAGGACTGCTGAGGAGTCAGCTGAATTAAAAGTGCCTAGTGAACTATGTGACTTTGCAAAGTTAAAAGGCGGCTCTTAAACATTTTATATTAAATGAAAAATAAATAAATAAATAAAAAGCAGAGGATCAAGTGGAAAGGGTAGAAAGCAGAGGCCTGGCTTTGAGTCACACACACACACGGTGCTACTTCCTGGTTGTGTGCTCCTGGCCACATTACCCAACCTCTTTGCTCGCCAGTTTCCTCATCTGTAAAAGGAGTAATAATGATCTATCTATCATTAGGTCATCTAACAGCTGTACAAAGTGGTAATAATATTTACCTCACTTTTATCACAAGGATTGATAAAATAATTTCCAAAGTTCTTTGTGCAATACAAATAGAATGGTTGTCAAACTGACTCTATGGAAATCGTGTTTAATCGATCATTATGGTGCTAATTCTTGTTCCAAAGTATAGTCCCCCCTTCCTTACTGAAGAGCAATGATTCCTAGGAACAAGCAGTATAATCTTTAAATTTATTAAACATTGGTAACTTTTTGCGAACTTAACATTGCAGAGTATGATTTTTTAATTATGAAATCAGCAAGTCAGTGGATTGATGGTATATGAGTAGAATAAGACAATTTTTAGGCTTCTGCAGTTTGATGGATATTTGATGATTTTAAAAGAGAATTAAAAATAAAACCAACATTAGGACAGTGGCTGCCTTTAGGAGCAAGGCGTGGGCAGTGATTAGAGTGCCAGATGGGAGGAAGGGAGTTTCTAGGTAGTGGGGGAAGTTCTTCTCTTGGCCAGAATGAGAGCTGCAGGAATGTTCACTTGGAAAAATTCATTAACGTTGTGTTTTACGTTTCATATGCTTTTACTAGTTGTGTGATGTAATTTGAAATTTAAAAGTTTTAAAAATTGGAAAAGAAAAATGTAACTGACAATTTTGAGAACCTTCTATATTTATAGTGCTCCATGGAAAATAGGGGTTTAATGTTCTTTTACATTTTTTCACTTATTTTAAAGGCAAAAACATCACTCATACTGAATTCTCCCATATATTGAAGGATTGAGCAAGAAGAAACATGGCCCTGGATGGCAGTGATATCATGATGCACAAGTGGTTATTTATTTTGCACATAATACCGTGCACTAACCCACTCCTCAGAGCTGATATTTCTGTATGACTTATCATATAAGATATGGGATAATTAAGTCCCATACATTTTGAAGATTCATGAAAATAAACCACTATTTTGACCATGCCCTAGAATTTTGGAAATCCTACTTTCCCGTTTTTCTTTTAAACATGTTATCTTCTTCCTGCTTCCATCCCTTCACCAGGAAAGCCTTCTAATTCGATATTTAAATTATAATAATACAGCTTTGTAGTGTGGTAGATAAGATTCAGATTCTGGAGCTAGACTGCCTGAATTCAAATCTCATGTGCCCTTTTTATTAGCTACATGATGTTGTACCATTGTGCCTCGATTTCTTCATCTGACAAATGGGTATTGTTGGTTGTACATCTGGCACAGGGTTGTTGTGATTTAATACATGCAAAGTACCTGTGATGGTGCCTCACGCACAGTCAGTGCTCTAAAAACTGAATCATCTTTGTAGGGCTAGCCTTCCTCTTCTGAATCCCAAGAATTCTTATTTAATCCAGTTTCTCATGTCCTTCCTTGAGCCTGCTTAGGAATTGATATTGCTTAGTCTTAGTTGATTCACTTCATGTTCCCTGGTCACTGGCTATACCTAAAGCAGAACTTATAATGTGTTTTCCTCTCATGATATAAAATCTAAGAAATTTTGAGTGGCTGGCTCATTAAAATATCTCTCTTTTCTGTCTTTGAAAGACCAAAGGCTTCTCATTCACTGCCACTCCATTCCCACCCCACTTCCTTCTCTGGCAGCATAACTGGGCATTACGTTCTCAGAGTTCTCTTGCCCCGGCAGCCCCATGATGCACAAATAATTGCTTTTGAAGCCATCTAAAAAACATTTCAAAATATTTGGAATACACCACTTTGTAGCTAGGTTAATGTGTTTGTTTCCTGGTAGAAGACGAAAAAAGATGAGAATTGAAGAATTTTTGTTATCCCTAATAGTTGAATCATCGCTACAGAATTCATTCAGATGATCCAAATCTTAGACTATAATTGCTAGGAAGAACCAAAGAAATGATACTAGCCCTCTGTTACAGATAAGCACATTGAGTTTCAGATACGCCACCTCCTTACCCAAAGCAGTCAGGAATTGACGCAGAATAGAACCAAGTTTCCTGCCTCTGGCCCAGCATTCTTTCTCTCCTCTATTCCGTGATGTCTCTCAGCCGAAATGGCTCTGCTGTGATATCTCAGAGGAACAGTCATCAAGAATAACTATCCACACAGCTGAACAACAAAGCTAAATGCCTTTTATACATCAAGGTAGAATCTGGTAGAAATGCCACTTCCATCTTCAGCTGTTCAGATAATTAATATTTTCATAGTGCTTAAAGCATAATCACATACATTTAATAATTCCAACAACCCTGTGAGAAAATTCACTTTCTCTTGCCCAAAGTCACAGAGCAAGTAAGTAGTTAACTCCCAGGCTCAAGCTCAAGTCTTCCTTAAACACTGACTTACATTCTTAAACAAACCACTCAGCAATTACTGTAGACAGTATTAAGTATAATACTTGGTGCAGAAGAAGACAGATAAAAGAGCTCAAACCAGGTAAACAACTACACAAAATTAAGGTAAGTACAGTGGCAGGAGTATACGTAGGGCGCAGCAGCAGCCCAGAGGAGAGGGTCAGAGAACTTTTGGGGGACATGCAATATGAGCTAAGTTTTACAGACGAAGAAGACGGGAATTACACCAGGGAGCAGGAGAGTGGCAGTCGGGGGACTAAAGAGCGAGGAAGAGCAATGAAAACAGCTGCTTTATATTGAGCACTTGTCATTCTCTGCTTCACCCATTTCAACTATCCTATATAGTAGATACTATAATATTCCCCTTAGTAGTTGAGGAAAGCGAGAACCAGAGAGATGAGGTAATTTGTCCAAGGTCACACAGAACCTAGATTTCAACTTTGTCAGGCTCCAGGAGTCCACATGCTTAACAACTGCCCTGCGTTCCACCATCACACCACGTGGGAGTAAAAGAACGGTGCTTGATCAAGGCCAGGCCAGTTGCGAAGAGCAGTACAGAAAGGCTCGCAGAATGGGCAGGAATGAGGCCTTGATCTGCATTCCCTGTGAATGTGCTAGTGCTGGGAGCTTGGTGCCCATCTCTGCCTGATGACAATGGGATGCTTGCCACTGGAGGTTATTTGTTTTGCCATGGAAGAGGCGTAATTTGACTTATGTTGTGTGGATATTCCTTCAGCTTTGGTTGGACATGATGGCTTTGTGGTATGGTGAGAAATGGGAGAATTACCTGGCAGTCTGTAGGGTATACACGTTTGGCACTCAAAAGACACACAGGGCTGAAGTTTGGGGAGAGGGTCATGGATGTGAATGAGAGCAGTCAGACAGCTGTTTCAGAGACAAAAGAGGAGCAGACCAAAGAGGGAGCCCTGAAAAATTGCCATTTAAGGAGCTGGTAGGAGTGTGCCCAAGAGGATACTTAGAGGCAAGAGAAATCCCCACAATCTGGTATTGCTGAAGTTCAAGGGAAAAGGAGCCTCAAGGAGAGAGAATTGGTCCATAGTATCAATTACAGCGATAAGGACAAATAAGACAAAAGCAACCTGGAGGTAATCGTTGACTTTACACACTTTACTCACCCTCACGTTTCTTCAACCCATTAGAGAGCCAAACACTACCCAGTAAAAATGTAAATGGCTCCTCTGATTACTCAATTTTTTTATATGTAGAATCTCTGCTGTGTACATAATTATTTACCATTTCTTGAAGGGCAAGAGAAATCCAGGAGGAATATGAAAAAAAAAAGAATTGCAACTTACATCTTACTTGGCCATGCTATACACAAATAGAAAGCAGTCTCAACAAACAAGTTGAATATAATAGAGCTATGTAAAATGGCAAAAAAAGATAGGAGTTAAGAGAGCTTCTGAAAGATAAACATTTTATAACAGGTATTAAAGAAGTTCATTGTCAGGTAGAAGTTTAAGAAGTGGTCAGCAGCATTGTAGGCAGGGGTGCAGTAACAAAGAAATCTACTAATGCATCTTTATTATGAATCCTCTAGGCTCCACATTGCCAGACAGTGCCTCAAAGTATAAGGTAGGGTCTGGGATAAGATGAGAGGCATTACCAATACACAGGTAAAAGCAGTGGCAGCAAATAGGTAGCTGAGAACAAGGGATTCTGTGTCAGACATACCTGGAATAGGGTTCCCTGTTCCACCCTTACTAGCTTTTAGGCAAGTTAGGGAACTAGACTGAGCTTTAGTTTTGCAATTCATTTTATAAAAGATTCTGTTGTTTCCTGATAATATCACATGAAAATAATAGCTAACATTTATTGGGTATTTGTTATATACAATGTAACATGTACTGTTTTGTCTCATTTACTCATCCTAAATATCCTAATCGTGTTATTATCATTATCGCCTTTTACCAGGTAAAGAAATGGGGGCACAGAAGGGTTCAGAAATTTGTTCAGGAACACACAGATAATAAGGGGCATATTTTAACATAGATGGTCTTATGCTGGAGGACATGGTTCTATAAACTATACTCCCCTGCCTCTTAATAAGCATTGTGGTGATTCCAATAAACACAAGTGTCTGTTTCATGGAGGCAGACAGATGGGATTGTGGGACAATAAATAGGATTTGGGTAGGCAGAGAGCGTTCCTAACAAATCTGCTGTCCACCAAACCCTTCCCAAACCCAGGCACCCAGGCATATTATAATTCCTATGGAGATACACACACATGCATATATACATATATACATATAAGTAATTCTAATTGTGTGTGTGTGTGTAAAATAGAGCAGAATTTCAAGAGAAAATATATTTGAGAAACTATGGTGATGTTTTTCCTTGCTCAAGTGAAAGCCATGTTGGTGGGAACAAAGTTTAAACTCAGCTTTTCCTCTGCTCAAAGGCGGACAACCTGTCAATCAGCAGGGAGGCACCTTACCCAGGAGTGCAAAGGCAGTCACCTAACTGCTCCCTACCAATTTAGTTCAGGATTCATTCTCGCTCTTATTTGAAGTGCCTAGAAATTAATGTAATATTTCCTGTATTCATTTGCATTGCCTGCGGGCTGGAAGCGCCCCCTTGTGAGGGCCACCTAGTTAGGCAAGGAGCTGTATCCAGGGCAACTCGGTACCAAGTGAAAGCAGGAGGAGCCCTTGTAGAGTGATGCTGACACGGGGATTAGGATCTGTTTGGTGAGACCGTGCCCAGCTGATAAATTGAAGTGGTAATTTGGGATTTAACTAGATAGAGCAATGCATGTATTAGAATGAGAAGCATCCAAGGGGAGTCAAGACTAGGGGAACCATACAAATTGGTGAGGGAGGCTTTGTTTTGTTTTGATTTTTAAATTCCAGCCTCTCCTTTGGCTTTACATTTGAATTCTGAATTTGAGCATCTCTTCTGCTACTGCAAATATATTAGTAAAGTGGATTGCCTTTGTTAGTCTAAATTGCCGTGTGTTTGCAAATACATTTCAAGAGAACACCACTCAAGAGAAAGCTTCTCCTGGACCCAAATCACAGTGTCGATAAGTAACTCTTGACCTTGATGCATCTGTGCCCTGCGTGCAATGAAAGAAGGTGCAAAAGCAGTTAAAATCTTCCCAAACTATTCATCTCTTATTGATTCACTTGTTCTATTGTGAGCAGAGAGACACCTACACACTAGTTTAAAATTAGGAGCTCCCAAGACTGTGATGAATAAAAGAGACATGATTTGCCCTCTGGGATTTAGAAGTACAGAATTTTCTCAGCCAGTAGTTGTTGGGAACCTTATTATTCTGGCACATCCTAAACACATTCATTACTTTATTTCTTTAGTCTACAGATCCCCAAACATTTCTAGGGTCGCTGTTTTTTTTAAAGCCCAATTACTTGGCAATTCTCCAAAGTGCTATCTAAATTTTAAATAAACAAATAAAATTTCTGAGAATTCAAATGAACTGAGGGGAATATTATGAAGTATTGGGGGGAGCTAAGGTTTGAAATTCCTTTCAGTAAGTTAGAATCTAGTAACCCACAAATGATGTTGTATATACACCAGGGAAAAACCAATCCATTTACACAAATAGTTAATGAAAGCACAGGCTACTTTAAATGCATACATGGTCCTCTATTTTCACTAAAAATATTTCTCTCACTTCTAATACTTCTATTTTAAAACTTGGGTAAAATAAACATAGTTACCGCCATGTCCATAGGAAATCTGTCACCTCACTATCAGAGCCAGGGTTTATTTTTGAGCTGCTTCTCCCACCTGGAACTTAGTAATATTTGGAAAAAGCCAGGCAACCATCAGTTCCTACACCCTGAGAATGACCCATTGGGAAGGGGAACAGCTGCAGGTGTGGGCAAAGCCTGAGGTGATTAGTGTTAATCATTGTAGCATGGTGATGAGACTGATTCTCCCTCTTTTATACCTTCTTCACCTTTAGGAAATTCCTCTCCCTGGAATAGTGACAGCAGCTTGGACAAATTCTCCTTTGGTCCTCTGCACAGACAGCTTTATACCCACTGATGCATTTCATCCCCCACTTCTTTGTTCATATTGTCCCATCCACTCAGAATGCCTTCCCTCAGGCAGACAGACCAGGGAGTATTTTCATGGGAACAAGGAAATAAGACTTCGTGCCCAATTTTGTAGGTATAATGTGAACTATTTGTTTTTAAAAGGGACCTGACAGAGTTCACACTTCAGGTTCCACAAAACCTGGGTCCTTCCCCAGGTCGGTCCACTTACTCAAACCCTCCTCATCCTTGAAAGCCCTGATCAGGTCCTATTTCCCTCACCTCCTGACCTGTACCCTAAAAATCTAGTTACAAAAAAGGGAAATAATAAAATCTGGGCCACAAAAAGATCAGGTTGTTCTTTCATCAGTTTAATCTCCTCTGAATTTGCATTTTGTAAAAAGTATTTCATAAATACTGGGCAAACACTGTTTACTTTAAAGTCCAGTGTCGCTAGCCTACATTTCATTGAGGTATAAATGTTTTGTCAATGGAGGTCATTTGCTTACATACAAAGATATCATTGATTTCATATTGCCTTCATTTGTCTCTAAAATTTTAGATTAAAAAGTGATGCTTTTTACACAATAATCTCAAAATCTCAGTTTGAACCTGTAAAAAACTAAGCTTTATGCAAGATTATAATAAAATCAAAAATCTCTGTATTCAAAACAAAGGAGGATCCTTAACATCATGAAAAATGTGTCTAAAGTAAAATATATTAGTTCATTTATTTTTTCATAGACTTATACTTTATATACCTCTGATAAATGGCATATAGAAAACATTTTTTTTAATACAGCATTTTACAATTCTGGGGTAAAGATTTCTTACAAAGGGTTCTAAACACATCAGGTAATAATTTGTAGAAGCCAACCAGCCACTTCCATTTTTTCAGAAAACCAAATCTTGACAATTTGTTACTTAAAGGTATTTTTGCATTTGAAAAAAAGGAATTGATGGGATAAGGACAAACAAAAAAAATGTCCTATTCTTATTGTGTTAATCTAGAGCAGTGTTGCCCAACTATAATGTGCAGAAAAGTCCTATGGGATCACGTGTGTGGCCTAGAGCTGGAGAGTCTGCAACTCTCACAAGCTGCCCGGTGATGAAGTTGGTGATCCCTGACTACACTTTGTAGAAGAGCCTAGGAGATATTTTCATTTCTTTCCTCCTACCTCCTCCAACCTGATTTTCTTTTTTAGGTGGGTGGGGAGGGACACAGATCAGAAATCTTGTCATATTCACATCTCATTGATGGATTACTATTGCCGAAAATTTCCTGGTAAGGAGCTCCAGTTTTTCAATGATTTGGGAAATAATTATAGAATGGAAAGATATGACTGAGAAAAAGATCTGACCCCTAGGTTGGAAGTAACCTACATTTGTATTAGTGGATCTAAGACCAATAATAGTGTGATCCTGGACAAGTAATTGGGCCTTTCCAAACCTTGGCCTCTTCATGTTTAAAATCAGGATGCTGGACAAAGTCCTCACAGAGGCCTCTCTTCAGCTGCTAGATTCTGTAACATAGGCGATGTGTTTGCATGTGTCATGAAATATAACACAATTAATCTGTTTACTTTCACCATTTAAAATAATCAGTGCCAACTGCCAATCAACATATCTGCACAATCAATATAATGATACTGGGGCTTAGTATCAATTCAGAAGATTGCTGAAAAATAAATATTTATTTATTTCTTTGTTCATTTATTGCCAGCTAAAGACTCTGCTTTTGCGCTTTATACATAGTAGTAATTCCCAAAAATGAGAAGTAGGATATGTGAGTCAAGACTTGTCGTATGGTACTATAAGCAGTTTGGATGAGTCTCTTAAACTCTGCAGATGAGCTTGCTAATCCCCATCCTAGGACTATATGCTTAATACCTGGCCCAGTACCTCACAGGACCATTAAGAAGCCAGAACAGGACACAGTATGCCTGTGCTGCTTTAGAAAGTTTTAAAAAGTTCTTTGCAAATTCAGGTTATATTTTTGTCATCCTCTACATCTTTTCTAAATAATTTATCAACTAGCAAACAAAAATACACTTTGCATTTTGTTATGCAGGCATTTTCTTTTCATCTACTTATTGACTAAAATAAATACGAAGAGGCAGGAAAAAACAGAAAGAGATGAGTAAATGAAAGTAAAACATTCCCCTACAACACACAGAAATGTATGGAAATAGATTTTTTTCTAAAGAAAAGAGTCTAGTAGAATATTCTTAATGATCTAATGAAAGAAAGAAAAAAGTCAAAAATTTCATTGATCATTTAGCATTTATTTTGTTATTAGGAGAAAAGTAAATTGTGTGACAATACTCAAATTATGAGCACAAGAAATTATAAAGTGCACATATATAAGTGGAGTGAATATATATTTCACTAGGAATGTAGTTAATAACTATGCCCACACCATTTTACACTGGAATGGAGTAACTACTGAATTATTATGAAAATAAAAAATTTTCTTGACAAAGTTGAATTTTCAATAGACCCATAATACGTAACAATATCCTATTTTTCTTTCTACTGGATGATAATGATAATCATACTAAATAGGATCTTGTTTCATTTCTTCTTACTGCTTTTCTAATGCTCAAAGTTTATATAATATATTAAAATATGAAAAAATATTCTAACACTATCAAAGAAACTAGAAAATTTGTTTTAATTTGTTTGGATTCTTTTTATTTCCAATACTAGCAGAAACACAAACCACTACTGAAAACAGAAAATAAATTGTCACCTTGCAGTCTTGCTAATCTAGTTTTATTTGCCCTACCTCAAAAGAAAGATAATTCTTAAGTCCCTAAAATATGTTTTAGTTACATAACTGAATAAAGGTAGAATTTCAATCATACTGCCTTCCTGACTTAAAATTAAAAAAAAAAAAAAAAAAAAAAAAACAGCAAACAAAAGACAGATGTGAATGCCCCTTATTCTTTTAGCCCTGGTTAAAGTATTCTTACGACCTGTACTAGAAAATGCAGTCTGGTTAGCATAATGAATTCTTATTTTCATAACGAAGGATCTTGCACTACCTCAGGATCATTACTTCAAATGTCATCTCTCATTGTCCAGGGTGGTACACATAAAAGTTTAAGATGTGACTGCTCCCAGGGCCTCCCTGGAATACTTTGTTTTAATATATAGCATATTTTCTTATAGTTCCTATAATTAAAACTAGTTTTTAAAATGTCCAATACAGTTTCAGCTTTTTTTTATTATAGTGACTGTCTTAGTTGAAACCCTTACCTTCTTGCACACAGACTGCGATAGAACCCTCCTAACCATTCTCTCTGCCTCAGTTTCTCCCCTTTCTACCCTCCATGAGTAATCTTTGTAGAGCACAATTCTGTCATGTCAGCGCTTCATTCTGATTCTAGCTCAAGAAAGCAAACAAGTACACCTTGTCTACCTCCCCTTCCCTTCCAAGTCCAGTGAAATGGCAGGAGAGGTGGTTTCATTGTTTTCCAAACAATAAAACCCTAAGAGTTCTCGTACATAAGAAAACCACCTGGAAGCAAACCATAAAGTTGAAAGAAATTAATTCAAAGAAATGGGAATAACTTAATGGAGAAAAGACTAAAGGAAAACAGCAGCCCAAACCTTCAAAGGAAACAGCAGCCCAAGTGGAATCAAGAGGTTCAGAGAGTGTGGGGCTGCCAGCAGGGAGGGAACTGAAGAATTACATTCTGAACAGCTAAACCATGGACATCTTTTTCCCCACTCTCCATCTCCAGGGTGTGACATAAACAACAGGTTTGCTCCAAGAAAAAAAAAAAAAAAAGAATGTTGTTATAAAGAAAGTGGATGGTATAGCTGGTAAGTATGCCAGTGAGAGAGCTGGAGCTGAGAGAGAAACAGCGCAGAGCTGGATAGGCTATTAGACCTTTGGTCCAGCGACCGAGGGGAAAAGAGAGAATCAAGCGCTCCAAGGCTGAAATAGTCTTATCTGTCAACTGTGGGAGGCGCTGTGGTGCCTGTCTGCTTGGTGCCCACACCACCTTCAGAAAAACCTGGCAAACACGCAGTGAGTGCATCCATCTGAGAGGGAAGGAGGAATTTTGGAAACCTACCTACTGCAGAGCAAACAGACGTAGAGAATCATTGTATTTCAGGGGCACCCAGAGCATGAAAGGACCAAGAAGAAATTGCAGAACAGATGAGTTCATGGAGAAAAGATATCCTTCAGCACATGAAAGAAAACTAAAACATTATAATTAATATCTTCAAAGGTATTTGAAAGAATGTGATATCAATTAACCAGAATAGGCTGCTTATGGAGAAAAAAAAGAAAAAGAAAAATACCTGGAAATTAAGAAAAAAAAAAGCCTGGTGGGATTTATATATCTATTGGATATGGAATCTTCAGAGCTCCTCATTCCAGTGATTGGAGTTCAGTGAAGTATTATACATTTATACTAAGCAAAACTCATGGTACTGCACTAAGGAGCATTTACATACTGCTTTATTGAATTAAAATGTGTAGAATCATCCTATAGTTATAAAGAGAAAGATGACAAAGAAGGCTTAATTATGACTACAGAATAGAATGTATGTGTTACAATGCTTGGCAAAAATCAGAATGCAGAGAAGTAAGAGGGTGTGGAAGGCAGTGATTGTGTAAAATGAATGTGCCTTTCATCGTAGACAATCATCTGAGTGGCCTAAGATTGATAACTCAGAAAATAAAAGAATAATTTTACCACCTGACAAGATAATTGAATAGAAGAACAAAAATAGAAAGAGAAGGATAAAGAGAGAGCTGGTGGAAAGGCCGAAGGGAGGGCAGAGGGGAAGAAGAAGAAAAGAGCTAAACGTGATTTCCAAGGGGAGTGAAGTTGTTGGTTAAGAGAAACTTTCACTTTTCATTTTTGCCCCATCTGGACAGTTTACATTTTTGAAAAACACTATAAGTATTACTTTTATTTTTAACCCACATTCATAAAAATGCCAATGAACTGAGTTTCAGTTAACTGAAATTTCAGTGCAGATACAATTTTCTCTGGCAAAATGTCACAAATACATGGATGTTTTCTCTTACTGGCCTTTACATTTTTCTCATGCAGTTTACTGTAAGACAGAAGCCTAAAAGGTATAAAACATGAATTTCACAGTCATATTTTAATTTTTCTTAAATTTAAAACATCAGGTTTTATATGTAATAAGTACTTAGATATTAGAAAATATTGAGGGAGTTGATGTGACATAAATCATATATATACAATACAAACATTGTTTTTAAAGTAGGCATTACTCCAGAAACCATATCCTTTCTGTGCCTGTTTTGTTTTGAATTGTCATATACACAACTTAGAACATCTTCACTCATCCCCCAAAAGACAGAATGGATCCTTCTGTCAGTTACACAGTTAAGACACTCACACACCCAGAGTTGTGTATTTTATTTTTGATACTACTCTACTGGTATGCACATATGTATGTATATGTATGTATATAGGTATGTGTTTGAATTCACATGTATATAACGAAAACATAGGTTTACACCTTGGCTGCCTTGGATCATATTATGAAAGGTTTATGCTTCTAGTGTTTAGATAAATTGGAATCACTAAGGAATCCATCTTTAAGGAATAATTATTCACCAAAACATACATAATAATTTCTGTCATCCATGAACTTGTTACCAAGAACTGCCCAAGAGAATTTCCTATATTCTTAGGAGTGTCTGAGCCCCTGATAAGAGGTGTTGCCATTGGGTCATGGGAAAGGGTAATTGCTTTGAAACCCTCCCGTGTTCCAAGGCCCAGAAAACACAATAGAGCTTTCTAAGGATTATCACTCCCATCCACAGCCACAGAGACAACAGTACACCCCACATTACAACTATGTCCCAGATAGTATGGTAGGTATTCTGCTTTGAAATACAAGATGTCTTACCTAGAATTTGAAATCAAATCCACTTCACTGCTGGGGAAACTGAGTGGAGGATACCACCAGGCTCAAATTAAAAGACACCACTGAAGTCTTCTGAGTTCCAGTACGTCTCCCTTCTAACCACAATGGTTGTCACTCCTCTAGGTTAGTAGGGGACCCTGATCAAGTATAACTTTCCTTAAGATTACACAGGATAAATTCTTTTTTTCTTTTACCTTCATTTTTGGGGGAAAAAGTCTTAAAAATTAATTAAATAATATCTTTTGTTCTGCATTATGACAGGTACAAAATAGTATACGGAGGCATAACTATAGAAACAACTTAAAAATCAGTTGATAATACAACAAATATAGATAGAGAAAAAATATGGCAACTTTACAATGCATGAAATGAGGGGAGCTAAAGGGGTAGAAAAAAAATTATTATTACTTACTGGATGCCAACTGGATGCCAAGCTTATACAAGAGTATACATAATGCACTTAATTCTTATAACTAGGCAGAATTAATATAATCTCCACTTTAAAGTTGGAGTAAGTGAGATTACTAAACTGAGGTTAAATAAATTGCCCAGGGTCAATAGCTAGTTTGTGGTAAAAAATTTGTTAAACTCACCCTGGCCAGTGTAGCTCATCTGGTTGGAGCATCATCTCATAAAGCGGAAAGTAGTGGGTTTGATTCCTGGTCAGGGCACATAACTAGGTTGTAGGTTTGGTCCCTGATTGGGATATATATGAGAGGGAACCAATCAATGTTTCTCTCTCATATTGATGTTTCTCTCTCTCTCTTCCTCCCTTTCCCTCTCTCTAAAATCATTAAGCATGTCCTCAGATGAGGAAAAAAAATATATTTAAGTTAAATTAAAATTTGCTCAACTCCTAAGTCTATGTTTCCATTAAGACATATTTTTTGAAAGTGAGCAGATAACCTTTTGAAGCAACAGTGATGTGGAATGGGACTTGAAGAATGGGTAGGAATTGGACAGGTGGTAAGGAGAAAGGATGAATGGAAAGGGCATTTTAACAGGAGAAGAGTGAGAGCAAAAAAAAAAGAAAAAAAATGTACAAGATGTGTTTGGAAACTTGTAGTCCAAGGTTTGTTTGGGGAAAGTGCAAGACAAGGGCAAAAACCCATACTGAAGACTAGTTCCCCATTTTTAAATGCCCAGGAACAGAGTTTCGATTCTGTCCCTCAAGGAAGTAAAGAGCCAAGACAAACTTAAATCAGAGCAGAAGTTCTAAGTGGTAGCAGTGATATAAGATCATCCTAAGAAGTATGCAGAATGTATCACGGTGGAAAAAGACAGGAGGAGTGGTATGAAGAGGCTTGGGGGCTCCTGCTGTGACCTTTAGTGTCTCGAAGACAGAGAACTTCAAAAAAGAGCATTGATATCATTTTAAATTTGTCACATGCGTGTTTTGTCTCTATTAAAATCTGGTTCCACTTTCACTTATCTTTCTATTTTCACTAAAATAAATAATTGTAATATTGAGCCCCAGTTCTAACCAGTACAGTTCAGGTCCCTGATGTTAATGGGTAAAGTCCCCGGAGGGTACTGTTTTCACATATGAACAGGTCTCATACATTTTGTCTATACCCCTGAAACAATTGATGTACTCCAGTATATGGTGTATGTTTTTTATAATTACACCAGAAGAAAGCATTCTTTATGGAAATAAATGTGCTTTTTAAAAACACATTTCTGGAAAGCAGCAGGCAAGGCATTAATAACACAGTGAAATGATAAACCGAATGGAAGTCTGAGAAAAATTCTATATTTGTATTATACAGGCATTGTTTTCATTCCTGGCACCTTATTTTTCATGTACATAAAGAGAACGCAAGCTACAGCAGGGTGAGACAAAGATCAATGCTGAATGTATTACTTGGCACTGGTCAGACGCAGTTTAATAAGAAAAAAATTGATCCATTAAGCTAAACCTAATTTTTGGCCTAAAATGGTTGAAATCTCTTCTTTATATTGCTAGCTTCATAAAGAGCTATAATATTTGGAAGAAACAACTCAAGGCTGAGTTTAATAAGATTAAATGTATTGCAAATATACTTAACAAGAATCTATCAAGTTGTTAATGATTGCTATTAATATCAAACAATTTTTGTATAGAATTTTTTATTACAGCAATTGTAAAATACAGTCATAAGAAATGCAATATAAAAAGGTTTTCAGGTAATTTGTAACAGCTACAATTGCAAAACTCAAATCTTAACCTACAAGATATAGTAATTTATTTTATCAATCAGTTTCTAACACAGATGCAATTCAATTTGTAAAGTATTTAAGTTCTGGTCTGAGGACCATGTAGCTAAGTTCAGAAGGACCACATATACAGCAGGCAGTAGTGCTGTGACATATCAGAAAATTTTAAAGTGGAGAATTTGACATTATAATATTTGGAATTATTTCTGAAAATGCAAGTTTAATTTTAAAGAAATTATTTTAATTCACCTTCATCTCAGGTCATGAAAAAAGCCAAAAATTTGGTCTTGTATTTCATAGAATTACAGAACTTTAAAGATAAGGAATTCAGTGACTGTCTGGTTCAATCTGCCCATCTGTAGATACAGAAACTATAGCTACAGACTGATTCTGTAAAATAATCTGCCAAGTGTGCATACACTGGAGGAATACTGAATGTTTTTATTCACAGGATGAAAAATGCAGCTAACAAAAACTGAGGTTACATAAATGTGAAATAGACACTTGTAGCCACAGCCACATATATCAACCTGAAAAACACATGGACTATAAATACCTTCTTACCTAAATTATAAAGACTCTGGATTGAATGCTCTAATTCTTTATTCCCTCTGTTTATAAGGATGTTCACTACCAATTACATTAAAGTAAATCCAGAAATAAACACACACATTCACCTATACCATTTTGCTCAGAACTTAAATGATCAGTATTTAAAATGGATCCATAAAAATTAGATTTTAAAAATCACGATTTATATAAGAACTTATACAAATAAAATATTTTTAAATGACTGTATTCCCCAAAACTGGAAAAGGAAAATCATGTTCCTGTACCTGTTTAAAAAGAAAAAATTAAAATCCCCTACAGCCTGGGCACTGGGTGATGAGCTATGCCCTTTTACCTCCAGGATACCAATTTAAATCTCTTCTGCATCAGGAAGGAGAAAATATTGTTTCTATTTTAATGGCTGTCCAGTGTTCTATGCAAAATGGATGGGAGGTTTCAGTTCAGTTCTTAGTAGATAGATGCTTACATTATAGAATTGTCACCCAGGAGAAAGGACAAGAACTGAAAGATTGCAGTGGAGAGGCACCCTTTTGCCCTACATACATTGCATCCATGCACGGGAAAGACATCTAGGGTGCTTAAGAATGCCTTTCAGTTCATGGGAGCTAATTAAAGTATGTCTCATAATTGCTGGATTTATTACAATGTGTAAAATCAGAACGTTTGCATGTACATCTTTTACACACAGGACACCAGCTTGCACGAGGAATGCTGGTGGTCAAATACTATGATCATTAGACTGTAATTGAAAAACCAAAAAAAAAAAAAAAAGTAATAGTTAAGGAAAAAAAAATACTATGATCATTAGGTTACAGAAAGCTGAGAATATTTTTTCTGAACTACAACTCCTGAATATTTTAACTGCAAAGTTTGATATAAAAACTATTCATGATTAATTTGTACTTTAAGCATATAAATCACCTCTTGGTTGCCATGTTAATACTGATTTAGAAAAATACACACTTCAGCTTATATTGATCTGTTTTTCTAATTCTTCATCAGAAGGGTCTAATATGGTTGCTTTTCCAATTTACTTTCAAAGTTATCCTTTTAGGAGATGAAGTAACCAAAAGATATTGAAAACCCAAAGTAAATTACATCGTACCAGTTAGACTTCCCTGAAGGGATGGATCCACCCCTGTAATCTGCTCAGCTCACAACTAATAGGCTGGGGATTCAGCTCTGTCTTAATCTTTGCTAAACTATGACTCTTTTAGCACACAACATTTGTCTTCAGGACATCTATCAAATATTTAGTATATCTTCTAACACAATTAAATTATTAAACTACAATCTACATTATGAATCAGAGTTTTAAAATGTATATAAAAATCCAACATTGTTACGATACTAAAGTGCACTGTAAAGCAGTACTTTGGAAAATATTATGTCTCATTTTTAAAGCTCTAAATAACTAATTAAACAATTTCTTTTAAATCTCCTGTTTCTTGAAACTGAGAAGTTGAGTTTACATGAACAAATGAAACAAACTCATAGACACACAATGCAATATACAGATAATGGACTATGGAATTGTACACTTGAAACTTATATAATGTTATTAACAAATGACACTCCAATAAATTTAATTAAAAAAGAAGTTGAGTTTATCTGTATATAATTTCCTAATGGAAAAATGGCCTAAATATATACCAAGGAGAAAAAAACAAACTCTAATCCTCTAAATGAAGCTAGAATTTGAATAGTGCCCCATAGGAGAGCAGACAAGAGTGGTCATTCAAAACAAAGAAAGTGAAACTGAATCATATCTATCTATGCATACATGTATGCACAGAATATATATAACATATATATATGTGCATGTTATACATATATATGTACAAACACATATAATACTTGTATAAAGACAGATGAGTCAGATACACATATACATACTTAATGCCTCTGATAACTACAAAATGAAAGCTAGAGAAGGAGCTACCAGGTGAATTTAACTAAATGCTGTCTCTGAAGTAAAAATAATGCCAGAATAGGAAAAGCTTACTGGACCTCCCTTCCTTCAATGTCATTGAAATTTTTTAAAAATGCATGCAAAACTGTAAGCAGTGGACAGAGTATCCAGAAGTAATCAATGTTTCAGAATTTATTGAACAACAGAAAGGAAATTAATATAAGAAAGCTCAATACTAACAAAAATACAACGTAAGAAAAGACATGTAAAGAAATCAAGAATGGTGAAGGAGCTTTAAAAGGGAAGTTAGTTTTAAAAACTGCTACAAAGCAACAAGACATGCCAGGAAAGTCTTGAGAGGGCCGAGTTACAGTTTAGTGCATGGTCCACCAAAAAAAAAAGGAACAGATGAATACAAAAGTGAAATTCATTAACCGCTTCCTAAAACAATATTCTACCTTTCCATTAATAAAAATGTAGATAGCCAATAAAAATGTTTCCCTGGTTTAACCTAATGGTTAATCTGGTAGGAGTCTTGATTCGACGTCCCAGAAATGTTTTGTTCATGTTGTTGTCAACCAACATGTCTCTGTATTCCTTCACAAATTTATAACAAATCTATAGAACAAATGTATAACCACACATCATCTGCCATAGATTTACTACTGTTAGTATAAATTGTTTCTATTAATTCACATGATATCTAAGTCCTGAAACTAGAAATATGGAACCCAGGTTTTTTGATTTTTAGTTTACTTTAAAAATTAATTTTCACACTGCTTTCTATGAAATTTCCCAACAATATGCAGTCAGTTTTCAGTTAATCAGGGTAATGGGGAGATGGAGGTCATAGATCACCAAAATCATGATTAAGACAAAGCTAACAAAAACACATTTTAAATGGAGTCAATGTAAACTTACTTAGTTGAAATTACATTCAGTTGGCTAATTTAATTATGATGCATTTAGACAATAGAATACATGCAACTATTTTTTAAAAGATGAGGTTGATATATTTATATGTACATGAGTGTATATATAAATAAATGTACAAATGTATAATATATGGAAATACAGAAACAGAAATACATTGTTATTTGTGTGAAAATAGTGTGTGTGCATATAAAATTCTGACTCCATGGATGTATTTAACATCTGAAACGATACACACCAAAACAGAGTGACTGATTAAAACAATCTGTCCAATATCGAAATAGTCTAATTTGGTCTTGTTTTTGCTAGCTAGTTCCTCCTGCCGATTGATCATGGCTGCCATTTCCTCCTCTCAAAACATTCTAATTTCAAACTCACAAACCCTGGTCCCAACACATCAACTTATTTTAATCAGTTGTTAAACATGAACCTTATGCTGTCACTTGGATCAGGCTAACCTACCAGAATGTTCATCAAAGTTACCTTCGTTTCTGAAACTATCAAACCAACATTTTGCCATATCAGCCCAGATTAATACTGACTCAAGCACTCCCTGTACCTCATCCTGACTGAAAAGCACCAGAATTGCCTTGTCAAAGTCACCATGAAGGAGGGGCTTTTCAGGGCTTGAGGGCTGTATCCCTCTGTTTTTCAGTCTACTTGAAGAACTTAACCAAACCTTAAAAACTTAATTTTAATTTTTCAAATTTTTAAAACTTCTTCCTTTATTTCCACTATAATGTCAAATGTTTAACACGTTCCTCTTTTTCTAATTGTTTGACAATTTTGATATTTTTTTTCTTCAATGTTAAGCAATATCCTTTTTTCATTAGGTTGACTATATTTTAAGTGCACAGTTACACATCTGATGGGTAGGTGGCACAGACTTTTGCACATGGCAGAAAACAATGGCATTTATTGGTTATTTCTAAACAGTAGATGTCTTCTAATACCTAGGGTGTTTGTTTTGAGTAGATTTATAGTGGCTCTGTTTCATTTTAAGTACAGTAAATTTGCAAATTGGTTAAATTTTAGTTAATGATATTTATCTTTTGACTACTGCCTCTCAAGCACCACTAGCTGGTACTATGTCATATAACTAAATACAATAGCTGGTACAAACACAAAGGGAGTGATCTAATGGGTGCTGAAACTTTGGGTTTGTAGAGTTGTCACTCTACCCTTTCAATTCTTTCTGCTTCTTCCCCACTAAGAAAATGAAAAAAAAAAAAAAAAGAGACAGACGTTTTTTTTTATTCTTTGGTTTGGGTGTATATTTGCTTCATCTACTGCATTGTTGATTAAGCTGCTCAAAATATTTGCAAAAGATATTTTATTATACTTAACATTAGTGTTTCCCTTTAACCACCAAACACAGATTTAAAGAACTTCAATGGTTAAAATGGAAATATGCTAAGTGTAGACAAAGTCTTGGAAGTGATTCCTCCAAGTCTATGAAGTATTTTGCACTAAAAACAAATGCCATTTACTGACAATCGGTATTAGAGATTCCTATAATCTATATAATTAAGGGGCAAAATCATTTTGGAGACAGTAGAGATCAGTACAATAAGGATGTGGGTTTGAATCTCACCGGTGTCTTTTGCTAGTTATACAACCATAGACAAGCCACAAAACTCTTCTCTAAAACACAATTCAGTAAAATGGAACTATTATTATAAGAAAAGGTACAGTTACTTAGAGTTTCTATCTCAGATCTGTTCAGGAGAGCAAGTTATTCCTTGGGATTCAAGTGATTTCTTAGCCCAATGCCATAAATATTCTTAGAGTAGAAATATATGCAGAGAATTTCAAAGAACAAACATCAAGTAGTTTTGGTGCATAAGCTAAGACCATGTCTATATGTATATGAATGTGTTAAATATACATTAAAAGTTTCCCCAAGTCTACATAAGAAATGTTGTCTGTCTCTCTGAGAGGCAAGACTGAGAGTATTAAGGCAAAAAGAGGTCAGGGAGGGAGACTTTAACTTTCATTTTATTCCCTACTATAATATTTAATCCTTTAACAATGTATGTATATTATTATATAATTCAAAAAATAATTTGGAAGACAAATTAATTATCTCAAACAATAGCATAATGCAATATATCCTTTTCAGTATATGAAAGTAATCCATGTTCCTTTTCTCACAAAGACTAAATGATCTATGATATATAAAGTATAAAAATTGTCAAAAGCAATTCATTTCTAACAGAAGATTAAAATGGCACTAAGTGATTTTTTAAAGAATGCCTTATAGGTGCATGATGCCTTTGGGTCAATAGCTAACATTTGACAGTCTCCAGAGATACAAAATATACCTAAAACTCAAGAGTGAAGAGTCCCTTTATCGCCTGATGAAACTCAATGATAATTAGTCCCCCTGGGTTTTCTGAACTACCACTACATTCTTCCAAAAATTTCACTTTGCTTTTTAACTCTATTTTAGTGAGTTTCTGTTCCATGCAAATAAGTTTTGAGACTCCCTTCTACCATAACTACCTGCAGAATCTTCACTATATGCTCTGGCTTCTCCCACTGCTAATACAGATGAACTATACATATTTATATCTAAAGCCAATCTCTGTACTTGTGAACTGGATCACATTCCTTCTCACCTACTCTGGGAAACGTAACCCAGCAATTCACCACTTTCTTGACTATATCATCAATTTTTAGCTATTGACTGGATTAGACCCTTCAGGATACACACAGTAACTGTTATTTTTCTCCTCTTAAAACAGAACCAAACTCCTGTTGATGCGGTGGTGGTGCGCCAGAGCAGGCCCATGCCCGCTTCTAAGAGACAGTTGTGCGCATGTCTTCTCAACTCTTCGATCAGCAAAATCAGCTACCCTGGAGGTTTTATACTGTCAAAATTGGCAAAATCTACAAATCGAAATAGTCTTTTACTCAGAGAAGCAGTTGTTAAATATTTATCAGCATATCACTTTCTTGATCTCACTATCTGCACCAAGTATAATCCCATTTCTTTGCTACCTCTTCATCAAAATACATAAAAAGACTTGTACATACATTTTCTCCATTTTTTCCACTTGAACCCATCACCATCAAACTTTTGCCCCCACCATTCCAATGAAACTGCTCTTACCAAGGTCTCTAATGACTTACACATTGCTAAATCCAGTGGTCAATGCTCAGTCTTCATATTACTTTACCCCTCAGCAATATTTAACCCCACTAATCATTTTTCTCTTCCCCCATTGGTCATTTCTTCTCACTCTCCTTTGCTAGTTCATCCTCTTTCCACTGACATCTCAGTACTGCAGTGCTCCAGGGCTCAGTCACTGGCCATATTCTTTTCTCCATCATTACTCATTTCTTGGATCACTGCATTCAGAATCACTGTTTCACATATTATCTAGAGGCTCACGGCTCCCCAATTATATCTATAGCCCAGACTATTCTCTTGAAGTCCACACCCTTAGATCCACCTGACATGTCCACTTGGATATATAAAATATGTCTCAAATTCACAAGTCCCAACTGAACTTCTAATATTCCTTCCCGAGCCTGTCTTACCACCAACTGTACGCTGAAAAGGACAGCAACAGCATCTTTCCAGGTGCTCAAGCTAACGCCCTTAGAATCATCTTGGATTTCCCTTTCATGCTCACGTGCCACACCCAATCCAATAGGAAATTCTATTGCAGTGGTTCTCAACCTTCCTAATGCCGCGACCCTTTAATACAGTTCCTCATGTTGTGGTGACCCCCAACCATAACTAAAGCATAGTGATTAATCACAAAAACAATATATAATTATATATGTGTTTTCCGATGGTCTTAGGCGACCCCTGTGAAAGGGTCGTTCGACCCCCAAAGGGATCGCGACCCACAGGTTGAGAACCGCTGTTCTATTGGTTCTACCTTCCAACTAGCTCTAAAACACTATATATGTCACCCAATCCCACTGCTGCTAGCCTGGTTTAAACCTATAACCTGGTTTGTTCTAAGAGCCTCCAATAAACACCAGTACTATACTGTTACTGTAGTCCCCACATTGTTTACTCTCAACACAAAGGCCAGAAGGACTGACCCTTATAAAAGTAAAGTCAGATCTCATCACTCTCTGCTTAACACCGTAGAATTGTACCCTAGTTTTCTCAAAATAGAAGTCAAACCCAGATAATGGCCTACAGGCCTTTCATGATCTAGTCTGCTGATATTTTTTTAAATTTTATTTTATTTTATTGTTGTTCTATTACAGTTGTCCCAATCTTTCCCCCATAGGTCTCTTTTGCCCCGCCCCATTCTCCCCACCCTGCCACCCCCAGAGTCAATCCCCACCCTGTTATGCATGTCCATGGGTAATTTATACTGTTCGTTGACTATACTCTTCCCCTTCTTTCCCCCCTTATCCCCCGCCCCTCTGGTCACTGTCAGTCTGTTCCTTGTTTCCATGCCTCTGGTTCTATTTTGCTCATTTGTTTGTTTTACTTGTTAGGTTTCTGTTATAGGTGAGATTCTGATAACTTTTTGATACCGTTTCCTAGCACTCTCCCTCTCACTTACCCCTTTCCAGCCACATGGAAGCTGTACCTGGAATATACTAGACATGTGTTTGCCTTTGAGATTTTGCTCCTGTTGTTTGCTTTGCCTGAAACCATCTTCTCTTATCTATGAACTTGGCTGACTCCCAGAAGCCTTCCAGTCTTTTCTCACACCTTCCCCTATTTAACATATTGCAACTTATCCACCAAACTTCTCCCCTCCCTACCCTGTTCTTTTTTCATTTTTTATTGTACTTTGCAATTTACTTGTTGTGTTTACTGACTGCCTTCCCTCACAGAATGTAAACATCACAATGGCAAGGATTATTGTCTGGTTTACTGAGGATCCCAATTATTTAGGGTAGTCTGGCTCCCAGTAAATTCTCAATCAATATTTGTTGAAAAAAAAGTAATGAATGACCAACAAAGGTCATAAATGGCAAAAACCTCACTGAAACAATAACATAGAAATAAATCTGTGGTTATAAAAATTAGAAGTTTTAGAATTGTTTCCCTAATGAAATTTTCACTTCTCCAGTTTTCTGGTTGAAATTTAAAATTTACAGAAGAAATGCAGCAGTATTCCCACAACTGTACCTAAACCTCTCTATATCTGGTACTCAAATCCTGGCTCTTATAAGAGCTCACAGCTCCTATAGGAGTTGTGCATTTATCAGTGGTGACACAAATGGGCCCATGTAGTATTTTGTACATATGGTGTTAACTTTTATGCTTTACTATATATGTACAATATGTCTGAATTACACTTGCTCTAGGAACCATCACTTTTATTTTACTGACTTTTGTGTACTTAATACCTCAGGCATAATACAGTATTGAATTAAGGTTTTGTTTTGTTTTGTTTTTTTTTGCTTGTTTAATTTCCATAGAAGTAAGAAAAATAAAAGAAAAATTGCTTTAACATTCAAACTTCTTCATGGCTAATACAATACAAAACTCTCAAGTTTAGGAAGTATATGAGAATTAAATATTAAAAACTGAAGGTAAAGTCTCCAAACATCTCTGCATCAACTTCAAGTAGGTATCTATAACACATGCTTATTATGCTTAATTCATTTAACATATGTTAAATTTAAAAAAAATGTATAGAGCTTATAAAATATTGATAAAATATACTCATTGAAAAATGAATTAAGATGTATAGGCATATGTTGCAGTTTTTCAAACTGAATCTTATTTTATACTCTTCAATTCATTTATTGCAATATTTTTAAAACACTTTTATTTATTTATTTTTAAAGAGAGGGGAAGTGAGTGAGGGAGAGAGAGAGAGAAACATTGATGTGAGAGAGACACATCAATCAATTGCTTCTTGCACGGTCCCTGACCGGGGACCACACCCACAACCCAGACATATGCCCTAACTGGGAATCAAACCATCAACCTTTCATTTTGTCAGATGACGCCCAAGCAACAAAGCCACACCAGTCAGGGCTATACTCTTCAATTTAACCTTACAGTTATTATAGGGCAAGAAAACATTTGAAAAAGAGTGCTTAATTCATTTTAGATACCACATGCCATTTAAACAACAAAAGAATGGACACAATTAGGCTAAACATTGAATTTAAAAGGAAACATAAAACTCCAAAACATAAAAGCATAAAAATTAAGAGCATTATGGATGCATCATGAGAGTTTAGTATTAACTAAGTCAATAACTAGATGGGATAACTTTTTAAAATTTATATAAATGTTATGTAAATATTACATAAGCTCACAGATAGACCTAAGGAAGACTTCAAAAAAGTTTGCAAATATGGCAAAGTAAAATATAACTCTATGAAATAGAAAGATCATTTAATAAAACATCCTCAGATACATCAGAAATTTTATCATAATTGCACATCATGTCCTTGGCCTCACTTTCCATGCCTGCAGACACAGACTGTAACCAACACCAATACCAAGCATTATAGCTGGAATAGTGTCCTGGCCCGATTTCAATACTTTCAATTTCAAATATTCTCTCCCCACTTATCAGTTTGAATGAACTGATGTTTTATGAACATGTAGAGTGAAAATTCTCTTTGCCCACTAATATTCTAAATTTATACGAATTAAGAAATAATTTTGACTTCCAGCCAAGATGGAGGCATAGACAGACACGCTGTGTCTCCCCCCACAACTAAGAAGGAATACAACTACCTCAAAACTAGAAACAACCAGAAGTTCCAGAAAATCAAACTGCATGGAAGTCCAATAAATATATAAAGAAGAAATACTCATCAAGACAGGTAGGAGGGGCAGAGCTGGGGCAGAGAGGACGAACATGGTGTGGTGGCGGCAGCAGCGGCAGCAGCATCAGACCAGCAGAAAGCACAGTTACTTGTTTTAAAAAGTCAGGAGGGACACCTGGGGAGTGTTCCCAGCTCCTCACCTGACCACACAGCTTACGGTCCCGGCACTGGGGAAAATCAAGCCTCATTGCTTCAGACTGTGCAAACCAGTAGGGATTAGGGCAGGGACAGAAACTGCTAGTCTCTCAGCAGAGTCCATCTGTTTAATAGACCTCTACAGTCCTAGAACATCCACAGACCCATCCACTTTGGGAACGACAGCCAGGGCAACAGCTAGAGAGGCACCAGTCCCATACAGAAGTGGGAGAAGTGCCTGGAAAAGGGGCGAGTGCTGGGCAGGTGGCATTGTTCCCTCTCAGACTGCTCCCCAACATAGAGCACCACGACGTGGTGAAACAGTGCACCCTGAACTGATGAATCCCTAAGGCTCCACCCCTTACAATGTAACAGAAGCAACAGCTCTACCTAAGACACAGAGGTAAACAAACACAGGAGCCTGTGTTTGACCCAAAAGAGGGAATGGATCAAGGTTCCAGTGGAAGAACTAAGCAACGAGGAGATAGACAACCTAACAGAAGAGGACATAGACAACCTAACAGATGCAGAATTCCAAACACTGGTGATAAAGATGCTCACAGGCTTGACAGATATGCTTGAGTACAGCAAATGCATAAGGAAAGAAGTGAAGGTTATACTAAGTGAAATGAAGGAAAATCCACACACACACACACACAAAAAAAAAAAAACAATGGTGAAGGGAATAAAACCAGGGTTCAAATCAATGATTTGGAACATAAGAAAGAAATAAACAGTCAACCAGTACAGAATGAGAAAACAAGAATTGAAAAATATGAGGAGAGGCTTAGGAACCTCTGGAACAACTTTAAACATGCCAACATCCAAATCATAGGGATGCCAGAAGGAGAAGAGGAAGAGCAAGAAATTGAAAACTTATGTGAAAAGATAATGGAAGAAAACTTCCAAGATTTGGCAAAGGAAATAGACATACAAGTCCAGGAAGCATGGAGAGTCCCAGGGGAGCTGGATCCAGAGGGGACCACACCAAGACACATCATAATTAAAAAGCCAAAGTTGAAAGATAAAGAGAGAATCCTAAAAACAGCAAGAGAGAAGTGGAGAGTTGCCTACAAAGGGGTGTCTATAAGACAATCAGCTGATTTCTCAAAAGACACTTTACTTTGCAGGCAAGAAGGGACTGGCAAGCAGTATTCAATGTGATGAAAAGCAAGGACCTACAACCAAGATTACTCTATCCAGCTAAGCTATCATTTAGAATGGAAGGGCAGATGAAGTGCTTTCCAGACAAAGTAAAGCTATAAGAGTTCATCATCACCAAGCCATTATTATATGTAATGTCAATGGGACTTAATTAAGAAAAAGAAGATCAAAACTATGAACACTAAATTACAACAAACTCACAACTATCAACAACTAAATCTAAAAAATAAAAACAAAATCCAACTAAGCAAACCAGAATAGGAACAGAATCATGTATGGGGATCATTTGGAGGGTTATCAGCTGGGAGGGGGGAGGAGGAGAAGTGGGGAAATGGTGCAGGGATTCAGAAGCATAATCGGTTGGTACAAAATAGATAGGGGGAAGTTAAGAATAATATAGGAAAGGGTGAAGCCAAAGAACTTATATGCAGGACCCATGGACATGAACTAAGGGGTGTGGGGTTGCTGGAGGGAAGTGGGGTACTGGGCAGAGGGGAGCAAAGGGGAAAAAATTGGAACTACTGTAACAACATAATCAACAAAATATACTTAAAAAAAGAAATTAAAAAAAGAAATAATTTCAACTAACATACATCAATCCAAAAAATAAGATTTTAGGGGGAACATATGTATTAATCCTCTTACTTCAACACAATTTTTTATTAGTCCTTGTGCATCATCATTTGCGTATAAACAATGTACTAATAGTAATATCCAATTCTTATCTTCTTGATCTGTCAGGGTCTCTACTTGAAAAATGCTATTAGCTGCAAGGTTCTTGTAAGTGTAAATAAATTGCATTTTTTTTAAATTTCACAATTCATTTTCACTAACTCAGACAGCTCTGTCTACAAATTTGTTTAAATTAAATAAAGTATTGGTTTAGATAATTGAGGCAATTACTTAATCAAATAACAAATACCTGAGCAGGCTGCTCAGAATGATGTTGACTGATACACTCAGAGTTAGGTCCAATGACCACTGAGTCACCTGCCTTTGCTTATAGGTAAAGGGCTCCCTAGGGAGGAACAGTTTTTCTAAAACTTCCTGCATACATCCACTTTTGTATTACTTACAACTTTTTTATGAGAATTTTTTAAGAGCAAATAAACTTAAAAAACTACCAAAACATCAGGGAAAATTTGGCTTTAAAAATATGAATGTCCTGGTTATTCAGCTTTATTTGTGCCCTGAAACCAAAAAAGTGTGCTAGAATTACTTGCTATCAGCTCAGAAACCAGCAGAGGAAGAAGGTGAGCAGACCATAAGGTGAAATGGGGGGATGGAGAAGTTGGAAGCCCAGGAATAAAATGGCTCCTCTACGTCTCTTCTATGGTTTTGGGTGCGTAGATGCTTGAGCAGGTCACCACTATCCTGACATCTTGCTTTTATTTATCACTCTTTTTTTTTTTTTAATTTTTGGTTTTTCAATTACAGTTGTCCCATTTCTCTCCCCAACCCAGCCCACCCCCTCTCCCGCAATCATATCCCTCCATGAGTCATTTATACACGTTCTTCGACTAAACCCTTCCCTTACTTATCCCCCTACTCACCCTCCCCCCTCCCCCCTCCCCCCTAATGACTGCTATTCTGCTCTTTGTTCTATTTAGTTCTTTTGTTTGTGTTGTTCTTTAGTTTCCTGTATTACGTGATATCATATGGTATTTTTCTTTCTTTGCCTGGCTTATTTCACTAAGCATAATTCTCTCTAGTTCCATGATTTTCTGTTAACTTCTATTAACATCAACCAGAAAACCTACCTGCAGTTCTGACCAACCTAAGGGCAATAGGCTGAATTGGGTCATGGCAAATATGAAGTAACTAATGTATTTTCCACATGGTCTTCATGGAGTGAAGTGAAATTATTCAGGAAGCACTAAAGGAAATAAATATTCATATTCTGTCTTTTTGTCTGTATCTTGCTCCTTCATGGTCTTTTTGTATTTGGTTTTGATGGGAATCTATATCTCTAAGGAAAAAATTTTTAAAACTCCAGCCAGTATCTGAATTGTCTCCAGCTAATGAAAATATGTCAGGAAAAGGGTATGAATGGGTCAAAATTTATAATGTCCAGTGAATATTTTCAGTTTCTCTGGATCACCTACATTGTTTTCTTAATATAATTTTTAGAAAATCACTTTCAATGGGACATGCAGAGTAGTTAAAATATGACATATTTCTGATAAGGAAAGCAAAAATAGAGAAAACCAGACTCAACAAATAATTTTTATTTGTCCAAGAACTATTCGTCTGCTCAAAAAATTACTGAGTTCCCACCAGTGGGATGAAGAACTAGGGTTGATGGAAGAGTGATAGCAAAGAGGTTGGAGAAAAAAAAACAGGGGCCAAGTCATATGGGGCTTTGTGGGCCATCATAGGTCTTTGGGTTTATTCTGAGCATGATAGAAATTCATTGGAAAGCATACCATTATCTGAATGACCTCTGTAAAACCTCCTTGGTTTGCTGGGTTGAGAAGGCACTATCAGAAGGCAAGAGTGGAAATAAGAAAACCAGTTAGGGACTAATGCAGGATAGACAAAAAATGATGGTGATCAGAATGGGAAGGCCAAGAATGGGCACAAGGGTCAATTTTGAAATATCCTTGGGAGGTAGAGCCAGCAAAAATTGTCAGTAGGGTTGGACAGTGTAGTCTGAAAGACAGGAGTCGAGGATGAATCAGAGATTTTTAACTGGAACAACTGAATGAGAGGGGATAGTCGCGCTGCCATTTTCGTACTGAGATAAAGAACATTGGGGGAGGAGAACCTTGCAGAGTTGAGGCTAAATGCAAACCAAGTGTTCTCTGTTAAATGTGTTCATTCTGAGATGCCTATTATATGCTGATAAGCAATTGGAGCTTAGAAGAGAGGCAGGTGCTAGCGATAAATGATCAGGGTCATCTAAACCATGGGAGTAAATGTGGATGCCTCCAGAGTGCAGATCCAGAGGAAGAGACACATGAGGACTGGGCTCTGCATCACCAATATTTTGAGGTGGCAGTGAGGAGGAGGTACAACAAGGAAAGAGCACCTAGGAGACAACGCTTAGGTAGGAGGGAAACCAGAGGGGTGATGTCCAGGAATACTAGCCAAGAAAGTGTTTCAAGTGTATTAAGTGCATTGAGAGGTTAAACATGAGTACGTACTGGAAATTTCTGTGGACTGACAAGTATAAAAGCTTCACTGGAGTGTGGTCAAGGAAAAGAACCAAGCTTGCAGGGAACACCAGTACCCTAGCAACAGTCGCTTGCCAAATTAGCAAAGCATCAGCTGGAGTTGCATTTCCTATCGTTCCTTAATTCTTTGTTGCTTACTTTTTCAGCATGGCCTCCAGTCATTTTAGTATTGAACTTCTAAATTCAGTGTTTGGTGTTACAGTAAAAGCTTCACTCTGAGCAGTTTAAGTAAGAAATAAAAAAATGTTTAAAAAGCAGAAACCATGCAGGCACTTCAGTGTAGGATTCTTCTGTAAACTATGTTGTTATCATTAGCATTATATTATACTAATTATCTGATGTCAATATTTATTTAGTTATTTTTTCTCTAAATCTGTCAAACAGGAGAAGTTAAAGAACTGCAAAACATTCAAATGACAGGACTTTTTAAAAGGCATATGTAGGATTTAATGAGTGTTTAGTTAGAAGTAAGCTTTGAAGACATCAGGTCTCTGAGATCATTCTGAATGAGTAGGAGGAAAGTGATAGGCTTAATGTGATTGCTGCCATGATTTTCTCTTTTTTTTTTTTTCTTACCTCCTACCACCACAAAACAAAATGAACCATTTTACAGATGGATGAAAAGTATATTCTTATACCAAAAAGAATTTTACAGGCATTCTCCAGTTTCTTCAATGTGCTTCTTATTGACTTTAACAAAAATACTATGAATAAAAATTACAAGACAGTATTAAAGGAAAATATATTGAAAACAATGAGCAAAACAGTTACACTAAATGTATTTGGATATATCTAAATTTTATTCATATTTTCAAGATCCATCTTGGATAAAGTACCATTGAGATCTTCCTGACTCCTTCCTCTTGGAATAAATTTCTTTCACCTGTAAATTTTGCTAATATTTCATCTGTAAATTTTGTTCATTTTTTCATTCATTCAAAGAGTGCTTATTAGGGGCTGGCACTCCTCTAGGTGATTCAGAGGCATCAGCAAACAAAAGAAAGATTCCTGCCTTAAGGAGCTGACAACCTAATGAGAAATAACAAACAATACAAATCATAAAACAAACAGCCACCTAGTATTCAGAAGGTGACAGAGTCTGTAGTATAATAAGAGGTAGGGCAGAAAGTGTGCGTGGGGGGTGGTTCTAATTTTTAATATGCTGGTTAAGGTAGGGCTTACTAAAAAGGTGAAATCTGAGCCAAGAGGTGAGGACTTGAAGGAGGAAAGAATTAGGCCAGGGATGTGTGGGAAAGATCATTCCAGACGGCAGTAGGAGCCAACAGAAAAATCTAAAAGTAATACACCTTGTGTTTTTAAACAACAGCAAAGAGACCAGAGGCCAGAGCAGCTTGAGGGAGGTGAGGGACCAAAAGACTAGGAGATGGGGTCAGAGGCTCATGGTGGGGGCCCCTGAGGGACAGCTTATAGCAATGCAATGGGGGTCATTACAGAGTTTGAGCTGAGGAGTGACATGATTTGACTTTCAATTCAAAAGGAAGGGAAAAAATGGGGTGGGGGGTAAGAAAAGTAGGGAAACCTAGCAGACCCTGGTAGTTGTCTAAGTGAGAGATTACGTTGACTCAGATTCAGAGCCAATAGTGGAGCTGGTAAGAAGTGGTTGGATTCTTTTAGCATAGTACTTTTAAACTTTGGTCATACTGATGTGCACACCTCATCACCATTTCTAGACTACATAGTCCTTGAAGCCAGGATTCATGTTCATGATTACATTTTCAACAAAGAGGTGCTCAGTAATACTTTTATTGACTAAATGAATCAGTGGTCACTAGACCAAGAATCTAGCTTATCAATATCTCTGGCACACACTCTGTGGTTCAAGGCATATTTATGAATGGACAATAGCACCACCAAGAGCATCAAACTTTAAATAAGAGGAGCAGAAGAAAAAATATCTACATATCATATAACTGAATGCAGAATAATATAAAGGGAAAGGAAAGCTGTCCATATATATAAATTTTATTTAATTGCTTACAAGTTTCTAGATCTAATCTACAGTTACTTCATTCCCCTGTATTCTCCTTAAGGTAAAATAGTAGCCAAGGGAGAGAGAAATTTCTAGAGAGTACAGGTTCACAGTAGATTTTGTCATGAAAATATTTATCATTATAAGAGCCAGTAGTCAAATGACATTTTATAATACTAACCCTTACTATAGTTAACACTGCAGGGAGAAAATCTATCTCTGTCTTCAAATTCCATTATAATAATAAAAAAGAAAACAAGTGCTATTAAAATAAATAACTTCTCTGATATATATTTTCATTATAATAGCCAAGTGATGCAATCATTTGCTATTAAATCACAAATGTCTGAAACTTCAGTGTAGCAAGAGGGAAATTCCTTCAGAAAAAAAGTCCCACAAAGATGTCCATTCATATTTATAGTATATAGCTAAAGAGTTCTTCTTTTTAAATAAAGCGGTCCAGGTTTTAAAAATGTGACATCCAAGTTGGGTATAAAGTTCAGGAAAACCTGCTACATGCAACATGGAAATAATTCACGTGTGCATATGAAAAAGCCAGGAAAGGGGTAGATTTCAATCTCTCTTAAAAATAGGAGGTCAGAGTCTGCAATTCCTAATTGAGTCGGTAATCTGTAGGAAGAATTTAATCTCTAATATATATCCCCTATTTTCCTGTGTTTTCTATTTCCACTTTCTTTAGTAACTATTGAAAAGATTGAGCTCAATGTATGATAAATCTAGTTGATAACTGTAAGCCTGAATTGTACAGTAATGTTTTGAGACAGTGGTACTTTCATCTAATTAGTCCACAAATATGTATTGAGCGCTTAATATTTCCTGGGAAAAAGATACAATCACTGCCTTCTGAGAAGTTAAAATTTTATGAGGAAGAGAGACACATTTGCAGTGTAACAGTTTGACAGTGCTCTGAAAATTCAAGGCCCAGGGCTCTGGCCACATTCAGTGGGAACACCCTGACAAAACCAAGGGAGAAAGGGAAACTCCACTATTGCATTTTGAAGGGTGAGCAGAGCTGGCCAGAGAAGGGAAAGGAAAAGAGAGCCTTCAGCAGAGGGCAGGCATGATCAGCAGCTAATTTTTAGATTGACTGCCTCAACAGCAGTGCCAAAGATGAAGCAATACAGGTGGACTGGTGGCAGGGGAAATTTCTGGAGGCTCAAAAGAACAAAGTTAGAATATAATGAGGGTCTGAAGATAAAAATGACAGGGGACATGAAAAAAGAGGCGAGTTTAAGATATATCTAGGAAATAGACCAAAAATGTGTGGCCTTGACTGAACAGAGAGAAAGAAGAAGAGAGAGGGGCCTCGGACAACTGCCAGTTCTCTAGGAGAAAGGCTGGATGGACCCAGCCCTGTTCTCGAAGGCAAAGAACACAGGAGAAAAAAGCAAACAGGAGCAGAGAGCATTTTTTTAATCAAAATAAAAGATCTTACATGATACATATTTGAGATTATGACTGAATTGGCAAATATAAATTTATTGTCTGAAGGTATTCATTGAGGAACACTTAACACAAATTTTCTTTATTCTCATTTCTCCTCAAATGTAAAGTATTGACAAGATAGAGATGAGTAGACTATTGTCTAGATTTTAGAATATTTACCCACTTTAGACCTTCCATTATGCAATCAGAAGTGTGGCTTCTTTTTTATCACTTTTTAAATTCTATATTCCATAAAAAAATCTCTTAGCATACTGTATTTTAATAAACATTGACATATTAACTGAAAAAGAGATCAAACCAATAACAATTTTCTAAATATTCAACTTCATTTACAAGTAAATAGTGGTGACTTTTTCATTTGGGATCCTAATTTCAAATTAATTCTTCCATTAAAATTCAGATACATTTCAATACCTTGTGAAATTTCATTATTCAAGGACTCCCTTACCATAAAAAGAAGATGAAAATCTCTCTCTGATCATTTATCATTTTTACAGTAGTATTTTCTTTCTTCTTCTTCTTCTTTTTTTTTTTTTCTGCTTCCAAATCTGCACTGGATACACCAACAATGCCCATGAAATGAATCCCTTCTCAAGCAGGATATTCTGAGTCAGATTATCTGATGTATCACCCTGTACATCTCCTGTTAAATAATTTCTACAGCTTCAATAACCAAAACTCTTGAATAATGAACTGCAAGATGCTCTCTTTTAAGATCTTTAATGCTAGGGGCATAGGTGAGAAAATTTATATCTTTACTACGTACTTCTATGTTCTTAAATAATGAGTCAACCTTCATTTGATTACACAACTATGATTCACCAATAGAATGCTTCCATTCCAAATCTAACCATATTTTATCTACATATAATAAAGTAAGGAACTTTGTGTACCCCAGCAATAAAAAGCCTTGTCTAAATCAATGTTTTTCAGATTGCTGGTGGTGACCCATTTGTGGATCATGAAATCAATTTGGTAAGTCACAACCAGTGTGTTTACAAAATGAAAAAGAAAAGAATAGAGTAGATATATCAGAGTGTATTCCATTTTATAAGGGCATGTATTGTTTTGTGAAAGTTTTATATACATGTATATACTAGGTCCTAATGTAAATTATTTCTTACTAAGAGTTGCAGTCAAGGAAATTTGAAAGCCACTGGTTTAAATAATCTCAGCCATGGATGTTGTTGAAAAATGTCAGGGGTTTATAGATCAAATATGAAGTGAAAATAAATTTTATAAAATGTGAAGATTTACTTTTGTATAACAGCGCTGTGAAAATCAAGCACTCACTTATTTCAAGCTGTCAAGTATCTTACAGAATAATACCTAACAAATAGGATCAAAGGTTTCTCCCATACTGTTTCTTGTTAGTAAGAATATATGGTCCAACATCACTAAAGGACAGATTCTCACTTGCTTAACTTATCCTTGCCAGTTAGTAGTAATTATGGACAGAAGTCTCATATGGTTGCATTGATCTAGCATTTAACTTTAGAATAAATTCAGAAGTTGAGACACAAAATGTACCATGAGTCTTTAACCTATGAAGACCCATAAAAGATAAGAGTGACTATAATCCTCATGCAAACCATAGAAATGCTTATTATCATTATATATAACCTATGCACACACTCAAAATCTTATTAGTATGTACAAACTATAAAATATTCTACTGTACTTAAAGAATAAACAAACACAAATACAACTCTAATGATTGTGCTTCACTATAATGAGGTTAAGAAATATCAAAAGCTACAATGATTTATTTATGTTACTAAGAATAAGCTTTATCTATGGAAATGGTGAGAAACTTGGCCTAATATCACACCACCAGTTACTCCTCACCCTTTGATTCTGTAGCTTACATATTTCTACAAATAAATTTTAAGTCAGTAGTTATCAATAAAGTATCAGCCATGAGTTTTACCTTGAAACAACTTAAACTTTGAACAGTCCTCATTTGAGAGATTTGTAGCAAGTTTGAGTTTATATTTTATTTCATTTCCATCATTCCATTTCTTGGGTTCTGTATGGTGTTTTTAAAAATCCATAATATAATTCTATGAGAGTTAACATAATAGACTGTAACAGCTGTTATGGTCTATTGTGTAAATAAGTAATTACAGAATTTACAGACTATCATGTAAATATGTAATTATGGACTTTTTAAAATGTGCATTATTTACTCAATAGTCTATCGTTTACATATGTAATTATGGACTTTAAAACATGTATTATGTACTCAGTCTGTAACAGCTCCTTGGGACAGAGTCGTTCTGGCCTATCGGGTAAACATGTAATTACAAAAAATTTTTAAATATGTATTATTTATCTGATAGTGCTGCTACAGATTATCACATCCATACATAATCACAGATTTTTAAAAAATGGTTATCATTACTTTGTATACTGCTTTTGCAAGTCAACCCAGAGACTTTCCATTCATGGATCATTTATCCAAAACTAAGCAGTGATTCTATCATATACAATATTTGCAAAGAATAGTGTTTTTTCTGCCAGCCACCTAAGTAAATTTTCAAGTTTCCCAGAGCAGTTAAAGAACTGGCCCTGACAAGAACAAGTTATCTTGAAATAAACGATGCTTTTGTAATAGTCTCTATCTTAAGGTTCTATATTTGTTTTCCATAGTCATCTACATTACCACAATATTTATTTTTAAAAGCCAGAATCTCTCAGCATTGGTTTCATTTAGGCAGTGTAGCTAGAATGCGTTTCACCTGTTATCTTCATTTATATCCAATATTGAATATCTTAGGGCGACGATTTCAACCATTTGCCAATTTCTGTGGTGTAAATACTTTCACCAAGACTGCTTTCAAGCTAGCAAAGGAATATCAGTTAACTCAATTGTAAATTAACTACCAAACCATAGTTTCTGACAGGAGACTGTTTCAGCACACCACTGCCTATTAGGCCATTTCAAATTTCAATGATAGACTTGTAGTGCCTGAATCTAATTTTTCATAGATTCTGAGAAAGTCGGCAACAAAAGTCCAATTACTAAGGGCACATCTGGTGTTTAAACAAACTTCAGTGACACACCCTCAATAAAGAGTGACTAAGAGACTCTGTAGTGGCTTCTCCCCTGGTTCAGAAGATGCCTCAAATTCTTCTTAATCAGGTGTGTTGACCAGCACTCTGAAGTTGGGGGGTGGAGAGGACATTGCTTGGGGTGTTCAATAGAAGCTCAGTCTTGGGGTGACTTCATTACATTTGAGCTACATATATGAAAATGGTTTTGAAAAAATATTTTAAAGGTGATTTAAGTATCAAATGGTGGTTGGGCTGGGGAATTTTAAGACCTATTCTAAGTCTATGATGTTATATTTTTGTGATTTAATAAATAAATGAGATAATGGTTAAATACACATCACATTTCAAGAAGCTCTCCATTGTCCCACAGTTGTATATTAACAGATAAAATTGGCATTTTTAACTGAGTAATAAGTTGTGAGATCAGCTAGGCAACTCTGAAAGATGGACCTTTAAGAAAATTGCCATAATAATGAACTTCAGATACTGCTAATACCAAAATGAAGAATATTAAAATTGTCTTTTATTTTAATGATAGACTTAAACATTGTTCTGAACTGAAATTCAAAAACTGATATTAAAAAAATAAACTTTGCCTTGTTTATTCAAGTTTTAAAAAATCTATTATTGAATATTCATAGATAAATCATAAGTGGATAGAATATTCAGTGATTATTAATTATTTCAAATACTCCTAATTTCCAATTTAGGGGAGAACATACTGACTCCCTCATAGAGGACAGACAAGGGATTGGCACATATATATGATGAATTCTCTATACAATAGGCTGTGTTAAACACATCATACCATGTGGCCGATATAATACATGGCTAGAGCAAAAGAGCTTTCAGGAAATTTCCGTCTGAAGGGAACAAGATATTACATACATTTGTCTAAGATTCTTATATGATTTTGTTTCCCTCACCCCTCAGAACACCCAGTGGAAGACAAGACCTTCCATGCACACTAAATTTTAATTGTGTGGAGCCTTTATCAAGACCTGACACCATAGGTTGCATACCTTCAGGGAGAAATCGTTTCCCAACGTTTATATCCCCACGTAGAGAAAAACACAAAATATACATTACATTAGAGTATCACATGGCCAACGACTGACTAGAGCATGCCAGGAAGAGGGCAGGTGCCGCCTGCCAGAGGCTGCGATTTAATATCCTGCTATAAAAGCAATAGGAGGCTCCTGTTCATCTGAAACCTAGAACCTATAATAAAAACAGTGAACAATTTAAAATTGGCACATTAGTCCTACTGGCTGATTATGTGCCAGGATTTTTTAACCATACCAGAGTTGCAAGTTGTGCACAGTCCCGACACGACTGAGCTCTTCCTATTTGTAAGGCAAATTGTGGGGAGTGAGGGATTTACCATATAGGAAACTGTGCTTTCTTTGTTTTAAGGAAATACATGTAATATATGTTTCAACAGTTCTTCGGGGAACTCACTTATTCTGGGTTTATTAAAAGGCTAAACTGCATAATTTTAGATAAAGTAAGACTTCAGCAGTTAACAACCTGAGGCACAGAAATGGAAAAGGTAAGCCAGAATTTATAAACGTTCATTTCATCCAGGTGCACCTCACTTTAAACAATAAATGCATCCCAGGAGTGGAGTGAAAATAAAATACTTATAAATTGAATCGTATTTTAAATTAACTAGGAATATGGTGGCTTAAAGGAAGCTTCAGCTGGTCCTTTGGTAATGGGGATGACCAATTTGCAAATTATCAGTTTATGAAATATGAATTTTCAAGTGTAAGGTATTGATATGTATGTATCTACTTAGCCATCTATGTCCTTCCAAATATTCTAAAAGTCATACAGTTAAGATCAAAATACAGAAAAGGCATTCATGTTTAGCTTGATCCATATGGATTTTCTGGGTTTAAATGAATGTATGAAATATTTGCGTGAATAATGATGTCCTAGAAAATGAAAAACAAAGGTTTCCACAGTTGCAGTTATCTGTGAAGTGGGAGTGCCGAGCAGTAAAACTCCGTGTCCACTTGGCTGCAACAATTAATATGGAGCTATTTTCAAGGTGGGATTACGGGCAATGGAACCTCGAGGGATGGACTGTTTTGCCCATGCGTTAAATCCTCATTTCGTGTGAACTTAATGAAAAGATTGCAGTATGTTCTCTCAGTGGTTCCTAGAGCATGGAGATGTCTCTTTCTTTTTCCCCTGAGTAAACGTGGTGAGATTTGTGCTGCATTTTATGGGTGGAAATGTAAAGAAAGTGTGTGCTTTTTACTTTGTTTAGAAGTCCTGAAGACAGAGAGACTTAAAATCACACAGGGAAATGCAGTTGGGCTAAGGATGCAGCATTGACTGGATACACAATCAGGATATTTGTAAACTTTGTTGTGTTTGGGGAAAACCTCAAACTTGATAAAATATGAAGAAGAAAGAGTTGGGGTTTTCTATAGCATTTTAAACTAGGCAATAGCTGTTTTCAACAGAAGCATGTCGATTTGCTCTAAAAAAAAGTTTTTATTTATTACTCTAATTTGAATTCACAAGTACTGTTCGCTCCCACCAGAATAAAGACTTGCTTTGCACAGAAATGTTCAGATGCTGTAATACAGACATGAGTGTGCTTATCTAATTTTGATAAAAGAAAGACTATTTAGGATAGCAAATAAATGCAGAATAATAAAAAGCCCAGGGTAGAATAGATAGGGACAAAAACCAACAATTCAGTCACTCTTAATATACATGCCAGTAGGTGCAGTGCCCAGGCAGCTTTCAGGGACCCTTGGCACACCTCCCTGCACATCAATGTACGTAGGGCCTCTTGGAACCGAAATGACACTCAAGACATCGGCCTGAAGCCAAAGGCCACCAGAGATACCCTTGGAGTCAAGTCTCTCCCTCCTGCCACCCCTCCTCTATCCATGGCTTAGTTAGGGCCAAATGTGTTTTTCCTCTGGGTTGTTAAAGAACACATCAACTTGGGATTCCTGGGGCCAAAAAATGTCTATGGTCATAGCAAACAACTCAGAGAGGCTCTTCATAATTAGCACCAGTGACTCAGGTACCTTAATCTCTGAATCCCATCCTTACGTGGAACCCAGGCATCTGAAGTTGTGGAATCTAAGCAAGTCTTGATTCAGCAGGCCAAAGTTTATTTTTGGTTTTAATACCATAGAATTCTTTGGGTAGAATGAGATTTTAGAGATAATTTAGTCAAATCCCTTCACTTTAAAGTTAAGAAAGTTAAGGCCCAGAAAATTGACACGATTTGAGTACAGTTGGTCTGTGGTCCAAACATAGGTGGACCTTCTCTCCATGGAAAAGGAAATGACATTTATTACACTAAGTGTAAGGGAACCTATGTGATCTCACAAACTCCCTATGATACACTCATCTTTATCATCCCCATTCATAGAACAAAGCAAGTGAGACTTAGAACAGTTGACTAAATTGCCCCAAACTGTATATTCCTAGGGAAATATGCTGAAAATCCATTCACCAAATGGCCAGCTTATGAAATGATGAATTTGAAGAACTTGCAGAATTTACCAAGAACTACTTTAAACTATCACTTTTATAACATTTAATATTTATAGTAGCTAAAGCATTGAATATTATTTTTAAAGTTTTAGTTGGCTGTTCTAATTTTGTCTTCATAGCAAAATGTTTTAGAAATTTACATTCACTTTGTATGGGTGATTAGTATATATCAAATCTGAGGTCCCAGTTATATGGTCCTTCTTAGGCATTCCCACTTTTTTCTATGGTGTTTAATGATGGTATTGCTTTTCATCTCAAATCTTCCTACAAACTTGTACCAAGTCAATACAAAAAAGAGAAGTCATAAACTCTCTGCGTTTTATAAAATTGCTAGCAAACTGAGCTGCACGGGATGGTTCGACAGCCCTTCATGATATTTTGAAGATTGTGTTTAATATTGTTTGGTGTTGTTTGGTGTTTGTTTTTGCCATAGCCATTTAGGTCCAGCAGCTTTATAGTGCAATTTTCAGTCCAAATCAGCAAAATGTCATTTCCTATATGTTTCACATTTTGGACACTTTATAGAAAAGTTTAAAATATATTATAAATAATTCATTTCATTTACACCAGTTAACAAATCTATGAACAAAAAAAGTACAAAAGGGAATGGGCAGATTAAAAATGAGTTGGTTCCCTTTTCTTCACATCCTTGCCACCCTCATGCAGTGTTGGTGGAAATGCAGACTGGTGCAGCCACTGTGGAAAGCAGTACTAAGTTGCCCCAGGAAGTTATAAATGGAACTGCTTATGACTCAGCAATCCCACTTCCTGGAATTTATCTGAAGAAACCTGAAACACTAATTAAAAGAATATATCCCCTATGTTCATAGCAGCATTATTTACAATAGTCATGATTTGGAAGCAGCCCAAGGGCCCATCAATAGATGAGTGGATAAAAAAACTATGGGACATTTACACAATGGAATACTACTCAGCTATAAAAAAGAAGCAAATCTTACCCTCTGTAATAGCATGGAATGACCTGGACCATATAATTTCACTCATATGTGGAATCTAATGAACAAAAATGAACTATCAAGCAAAATAGAGACAGACTGACTGCTGTCAAGGAGTGGAGGGTGGGGAGGTTGGAGGGTAGAGAGGATGGAGAGTGGGGAGGTTGGGAGGCTGGGGGGAGGGGGGAGGGATTGAGAAAGAGAACTCATGAGCATAGTCAGCAGTGTGAGGATTGCAGAGAGGATGGAGAGTGGGCAGAGGTGGGGGAGAGTATGGAGGGATAAATTGTAATGAACAGTGACTTGGGGTGGAGAACACACAATACGGTGTACAGATGATGTGCTGTAGAATTGTGCACCTGAAATCTGTATAATTTTGTTAACCAGTATCATCCCAATAAATTCAATAAAAAGGAAAAACATTAAACATTAAAAAAATGAGTTGGGTGACAGAAACTCACCTTACCAATATTATTGATAAAAATTCTTGATTTTAAGATAAACACATGCTGTGATTTTAAAAACATTAGTTATAATTTCCCAAAGTCAGAGACTAATGCTCTGAGAAAACCTGGACAATACTGAAATTTGTTCAGAGCCTATCAACTAATTAGTATAAAACAACTTCAGCAAGAATAAAAACTAAGAAAAGTTAGACGAAACTAAACTAGAACTGTGGAATACTGTAACCCCAAAGCTGCTGCAGTCACCTTATACAACAGAATTTGCTATAAACTTTAGGAAAGGTTACTAAAAGTTTTGATAAATCAGATAAATCAGTGATTTGTCAAATTGGTCATTCCAAAAATAGTTCAATAGGGGAACTGGATTTTGATGAATTGACTTTCAGAGAAGTAATTTTTGGAAAAATAGCAATTCAAGGAATTATATTTTCTGGTGAACTGAATGGCTTCTGACCACCAGACAGTAAGACATGGAATCCTGTCAGCTGACTCCAAAACTCAGGTCTAGCCTCCATAGAGTCTTTCCAATTAAACATGCAACCACAGGATATAAAGTTTCAGAAAGATGTTTGAAGTTCTCCAAAGCCAAAGAAATGAAACGTGGACTGATTTTAGACCACTGAAGAAGTTCCCTTTAAATGTACTAAAATAAGTATATTGAATAAAATCTCATAGGTGAGTTGAATGCAAATCTTGAACTACAATATGTCCCGGTAGAAGAGTGAGATACAGTGATTTTGACTTGCTTAGTGAGAAAGAGCTTTCCCCGATATCAAGAACCTTAATTTGAACAAGACTCAAACATTTACATTCATATCATGTGGACCTGTCTGGCCACAGTTAATTTGAGCATGTCACTTTATTCCATGTACAGAATATCTAAAGCTTTAAGGCAGATTCAGGGAGCCTTTTATTCCTGAAACACAAACACTTACCAGCACTCTCATTAACTGGAACTTTCACATCTGCACTGAAGTGAAAACAGAACCTAAAGCTCTGTCCTACCCAGTGTATGTCAAGTAATACAGATTAGAGAGGGTTTATTTGACAATGGCATTTTTATTCAGACTTTAGAGGGAGAGAGCTGGACAAGTCAGAAACCTGCCTAACCATGAAATAAAAATAAATGTAGTGATGCTTTAAAAATATACTGAAATAAAAAGCTTTAAAAATACTTGAGAAAGGCAAAGTTTTGCCTGTTACTCATTTGACTTTACCCCAGTGTGGCACAACCATTGAAAAGGTGTGCCTACAACTTTAAAGCTAAAACCATGTCCACATCATCTAGAGACACAGACAGAACTGGGATTGTGTTTCCATGGTGGAAAAAAAAAATTATTTGGTTGACTCTTCAGGTTGAAATAGGCTAGGCAAGTTCTGCCCACAAAATATAATGTGATCCAAATATATAATTTTAACTTTTCTAGTAGCTACCTTAAAAAGTGAGAGTGAGCCCTGGCTGGTGTGGCTCAGTGGATTGAATGCTGGCCTGCAAACCAAAGGGGTGCCGGTTCAGGTCCCAGCAGGGCACATGCCTGGGTTGCAGGCTGGGTCCCCAGTTGGGGGTGTGTGAGAGGGAACCACACATTGAGGTTTCTCTCCCTCTCTTCTTCTCTCCCTTCCCCTCTCTTTAAAAATAAATAAATAAGCAAATAAATAAATAAATGAGAGTAAAATTAATTTTAATATATTTTATTTAATCCGAATATACTCCAAATATTAGCATTTTAACATATAATTAATATAAAATATTGAGATATTTTACTTTTTTGTAATAAGTCTTCAAAATCTGCTGTGTATTTTATACTAAAAGTACAACTCGGTTTGGACTAACCACATCTCAAGCACACGAGAGCCACAGCTGGCTAAGTCATTACTGTACTGGACAGCACCGGTCCAGACCCACAGCCTCACAGGAGAAGGGAAGGTACTTTGAAGGCACTGGAATCGGGTGATTCTTTCTGTATTGGACTAGCCCTTGGTTTGTTTATTGTCAGTTCTGAATGTTAGGCTCTTATAAGAATAAAGACCAAAAGAGCACAATTATAACACCATCAAAATCAGGGCTGTAATGCATACCCTGGTTAATATGCAATTAATATTTCCAAACTCTAAAATGTTTGGCCTGCCTCTTGTTTTCTAAATATTTTCCTTTACATCTAAAGCCAGGCAGATAAAAAATACAAGAACCTTCTTCTCGGACTTCCGGCCAAGATGGAGGCTTAGACGGACACACTAGGTCTCCCTCTACAACTATAGTGGAATACAACTACTTTAAAACAAAGGATAACTAGAAATTCCAGAAAATAAAGCTACACGGAAGCCCAACATATGAAGTTATAAACCAGCGGTGCCATTTGGGCAGGTAAGAGTTAAAGAAGGCAAAGCTGGAGAAACAAGATGGCGGAGGAGTAAGTGGAAGCTACACTAACTTCCTCCTAGAACTAGTCTGGATTTACAATGTAATTTTGGAGAAATCATCTGGAATAACGAACCGAACACCAGCTGGAGAGAAGTCTTATAACCACGGAGAGACAGAAAAGGCCGCTACATCACAACGTGACCGGTAGGGAGTGCGGAGACGTGGAAGGGCTGGCTGGGCTCCCACGGGTGGCAGCTGAAGGGGCTGAGAAACAGCTCAGCAGCCGGGGATTCCCCCTGAGAAGGGCAGGGTCTAAACCCCCAGCTGGGCTTCCCAGCCTACAGCGACAGAGTGGAAAGTAAAATAGTATCAGCTGTGAAAAACGAAAAGCCACAGGCTTTCTTGCTAGCCGGAGAGAAACAGCAGGAGAAAAAGAGCTCTTAAGTGGATCACATACGAAAATATTTTGGCCACCACTTACCCTGGGCTCAAGCAGAGGGAAGGCAGAGAGGACTGGAGACACTTGGGGAGAATTTGGCACGGTGGCTTTGAGGGGAGAACTGGAGGAGCAGCTGACTGGGTCCCAGTGCTGACTCATCCCCAGTACTGCGGGTAGACCATTCCCCTCCAAGTGGCGTCAGCCTGAAGGGAAGCAAAAGCCCTGCCTACAGGAATTAAGCTGCCACACCCACAGTCCTTAAGCCTGACAGCTAATCACAGATTGAATAGATTAACAATCAAAGAAGACAGACAACAGCAGTAGATCCCTGGAAGTCTCCAACAGGCTGCCTAGGGCCAGACTGGTACATGATCTGACGCCACCAGAGGCAGATCCAGGAAGTGCAGATCATTCCAAGAAGCACCAACAAACAATAGGAGTCAAAAAAATGGGGAGACAGAGAAACAACCTCCCATCAAAAGGAAAGGTAGAATCCCCAGAAAGAGTGCTAAATGAAATAGAGGGGAGCGAACTATCAGATATGGAATTCAAAACATGGATTATGGAGAAGCTGAATGAGCTCAGCGGAAACTTCAAAGAACTCCAGAAAAACTACAAGGAACTCACAGAAAATTACGTGAGCATGAAAAAGGACACAGAAGCTATCAATAAGAGCCAGGAGGAAATGAAAAATACGATCTCTGAATTGAAGAACACAGTAGAAGGAATTAAAAGCAGGCTAGAGGAAGCAGAAGATCGGATCAGCGAGCTGGAGGACAACCTACACAAAAACTCCCAGACAATGCAACAAAATGAAAAAAGACTGAACAAGACTGAAGAGGTTCTAAGACAGCTGCAGGACAACATGAAACGTAATAATATCCGTATCATAGGAATTCCAGAAGGAGAAGAAGAAGAGCAAGGGATAGAAAACCTCTTTGAAAAACTAATGACAGAAAACTTTCCTAACATGACGAGAGAAAGAGTCACGCAAGTCCAGGAAGCACAGAGGGTCCCAATGAAGATGAACCCCAACAGGCCCACTTCAAGACACATCATAATTAAAATGCCAACATTCAAAGACAAAGAGAGAATCCTAAAAGCAGCAAGAGAGAAACAACTAATAACATACAAGGGAGCTCCAATAAGGCTATCATCAGATTTCTCAGCAGAAACACTACAAGCCAGAAGGGAATGGCAAAAAATATTCCAAGCAATGAAAAACAAAGGCCTACAACCAAGAATACTCTACCCAGCAAGGCTTTCATTCAAAATGGAAGGTGAAATAAGGAGTTTCCAAGACAAAAGAAGGCTAAAAGAATACATCTCCACCAAACCAGCATTGCAAGAGATGCTAAAGGGTCTGCTTTAAGAAGATGAAGAAACAGAGAGACAGAGAGGAACACGAGTACAAAGGGGGAAAATGACAATGAATAAGTACTGAAAGAAAGAAGGAACTTCTACCATTTGCAACAACATGATTGGAACTAGAGAGAACTATGCTTAGCGAAATAAGCCAGGCAACAAAAGAAAATTACCTTATGCTGTCACCTGTTACAGGAAACTAATGAACAACACAAACAAATGAGCAAAATTGAACCAGAGGTATGTAAACAAGGAATAAACTAACAGTAACAAAGGGGGAGATGGGAGGGAGAGAAGGGGTAAGAAGGGGAAGGGTCTAGTCAAAGAACATGTACGAATGACCCATGGACATGGACAACTGGGTGGGGACTGACTGTGGGGGGGGCAGGGTGCAGGGAAGCAAGAGGGGGAAAAAAAGTGAGACAACTGTAGTGGAAAAACAAACAAACAGAAAATTTTTTAGTGGGGGGGGGAATAAAAATATAAAGAATAGAAATGCAAGTTCAGTGAATATTAGAAGGACAAGGATTTTCCTTCCGATAAGACAGTCCTACAGATTTAGAGACTTGTATGTGGGTTATGTTACATAAATTAACATGTGTTTTCTGTTTTCAAAGGGCATAAGCCTACAATCTCATTACCTGAGTGATTATCTGTATGCATAGGCCTCACTTAATCCTGTCTGCATTGCTGCCTCCTGAGACTCAATGGTTTGGCTGAACTAAGTGGCTGGGTTGGTGAAGAACGGGGTGGTCTGTGGGCTTCACTTTAAAACTGGTTTCTCTTTTCTATCCTAATGGCTTGGACAGAAAAAGCCCAGAGGCCTGAGATGGGGGAAACCTAAAATATTTCCCTCAGTCCAAAATAAGTATAATGGGCAAAAGGGTTTTGGACAGGTGAGATGTACCTGGCACACCTTCCTCCAAAGAAGCCCTTCTTTTCCCTAATGTGGGACATTGAAAAATTAATACCTGTCTTTTGTCATCTAGTGGTTACGGATTAAATGATGTCCTTTAACCCTGTTGCCCCCAGAATACAACAAGGATGCCAGCCTGTCAAACCAAGCATGCCGTTGTCCAGAGACAGCCAACCAACCTGGAGTCTGCACGATCCTTCCCCTTGTGGGAAGGCCACCCTCCCCTCCACATCCCCACTCTTATTAGGGATTTCTTGACCCACGGGTAGGTAGGACGACGACCATGTCCAGCTTGAAGCAGCTAGAGGAGCTCGAGACCTTCATCCATTGTCCTTTATAAGATTGTAAAGGGTCTTAAGTCTGAGAGGGAGGAATTGTTATTTTTTATTGTTAAAATATTTAACTAATTAATTAATTAATTTTAAAAAAAGAAGAAGAAGAATATATGAAAGGATGAGGCGGGAGAGCTTGTATGTACGACCCATGGGCATGGACTTGGAGAGGGGATTGTTGGGGAAGGGGGGTGCTGGGCGGAGGGGAGCAAAGGGGAAAAAAAACTGGAACTATTGTAACAATATAATCAATAAAATATACTTAAAAAAAAAAAAAGAAGGCAAAGCTGTTTGCGGAGCGGCGGGGCGGGGCGGCGAAAAATCCTGGAGGCAATCAAGCCCCTGGCGTGCGCGACTCCAATCAAGCCCCTGGCTTGCGCGACTCCGGGCGCTGGGGAGCAGCCGCAGCATCGCCTTGAACAGTGAGGCCCAGGGGGGCGGGAGGACGGATCCCGGTCTCCTAGCTGAATAACTGTGTGAATCCATCTTGGACCCCCGCCCCCACAGAAAGCACCACAGGGCGGCGAAATAGGTCGCGGACAGGCAGGCGCCGGCGGTCGCTGATTTGTGACGCGTACGCAGGCACTGCCCCCTGCCCCTGACAGCCGGCCCAGGAAAACAAAACGCATCTGTCAAAATGAGGCAGACAACTATAGAGATCCCGGTAACACAACTCACCAGGCAGCAGATAGAGAACCTGACAGATGAACAGATAAGAAACCTGTCAGAGGCTCAGTTCTGGGCCATTGTTATCAGGTGGCTTACAGAATTCACAAAAGAGCAGGAAAAAGATATGAAAGAAGCGAAAAACTTTCATAACGAAAGGAACAAAACCACATACGAGACAGATGGTGAGGAATCCAGAGTCCATTTCAACAAACTGGAATATGGAGAAGGAACAAGCAGTCAACCAATGCAGCGAGAGGAAATGGCAAGCAACAATGAGAGGATCAGAAACCTCTGGGACAGCTATAAAAGGCCCAACATAAGAATCATTGGTTTGCCAGAGAATGAGGAAGATGAACTAGAACTTGAAAAATTGAGTGAAAATATAATAAAGGAGAACTTCCCAGACTTGGGGAAGGGAATAGACTTGCAGGTCCAGGAAGCAAGGAGGGTTCCCAAGAGACTGGACCCAGGGAGAACCACTCCAAGACACATTATAATCAAAATGTCAAAAATTAAAGATAAAGAGAGAATCTTAAAAGCAGCAAGAGAGAAGAAAAGAATTATGTACAAAGGGGTCCCAATTAGACTATCAGCTGACTTCTCAAGGGAAACCCTACAGACAAGAAGGGACTGGCAAGAAATATTCAAAGTAATGAAAATCCAAAACCTACAACCACGAATACTCTATCCAGCGAAATTGTCATTCAGAATAGAAGGACAGAGAAAGTGTTTCCAGGACAAAATAAAACTGAAAGAGTTCATTAGATCCAAACCACTGTTATATGAGAAGTTAAAGGGACTGGTTTTAAAAACAGAAGCTAGGGAGATGAAACAAAGGCAAACGAAACAGGCAACGAGAGTGGAAAAGGAACTGTGGGTAAGGGAAACATAGTGGGGGGAGGCCAACAGGGAGGGGGAGTGGGGAGAGGGAGGGAGATGATATAGGAATTGGGGATCATGGTAGGAGGGAATGGAATAGACGGAGAGAGGTTGGGAGGAACTGTAAGCACAACTAATGGACATAATCTAAAAGGGGGGGACAACTGGAGGGAGGGGGCCACCGGGTGGAGGGGAGCAGAGGGAAGGGAAAGGGGCACAAATGTAATATTTTAATCAATAAAACACATTAAATCTGAAAAAAAAAAAAAAAAAAAAAAAAAAAGAACCTTCTTCTCTTCCCTGCACCACACCCCCAGTGATCCTTGGTGCTCTACTCCATTCCGTCCACTTCATTACCAAGAGCAGCTACTCCCCATAGTGGGTTTCCTTCTCTGTGCCTGAGCTGCTCTCTCTCCTCCTCCTGCCCCGTGGGCAGTGCTGCTTGCATCCCCACACCTCCATCACCTGGCTCACTCCCAATCACTGCCTGGAATCAACTTTGCTTTCGCTTGCCCCAAAAACCTCAAGACCACCCCAAAGACCCAGACTCAACGTTCTTTCTCCATGTTCCCATAGCAACCATTATGGGTTCTTATGCCACAATACTTCCACTGTGTCTCTTACCCAACAGTATTATCACATCTGTTCATTGTACCTCCCTTTCCCCCATCTAGACAGTGAGCTCCTAGAATGTATCTCATGTATCTTTTTAGTTACAGTGCTAAGCATAAAACAGGTGCTCAATAAATGTTGAACAGTCTATCAAAAGTATAATCAAGTTCATTCATTCAAAGAATAAATTTTTCAAAAGTTTGTGTCTAACATATATCACAGCAAAAAAGAATTTAAAATTCTACCGACAGTTACCTACCAAGTTCCAGGCATTCTGCTAGATGTTGAAGCTATGGAGATAAATGAAACTCCAGACTCTCAGAGATGGCAATTAAGCAATGGTTAGAGTGAGGGCTTTGCAAGAGAATGTGAATGCCCATCACCTTGGAGAAGTTGTTGAAAAGCAGATTCCTATTCAGGAGGTCAGGGGTACAGCATGAGATTATGTATTTCTAACAAGCTCCCAAGTGATGCTGCTGGTCCAAGTACCACACCTTAAGTAGGAAAGGACTGTGGCCCGGGAGTCAGGAGACCTGAAATTAAGCTCAGACTCCTGCTGTATGGATCTGAGTCATTCCTCTTAACACTGCCAGATCTGGTTGCTCAACTCTTCAATTGCGTTGGTGAGGAGAATAGATAAACTCTGTATTATGTATAAGCTCTACCACCTGCAATACCCATATTCTGTCAGCATGCAGAGATGATAGGGATTAGGTCAGTGATTCTCAGCCACCTGGAAAACATTTCAGAATGCTGATGTACAGAACAGCACCCAAACCCCCTGAATCTCTGCAGGCAAGGCCCAAGCATCAGTATTTTAAACTCCCAGGGCCGAGAACTACTAGAGAGTATTACTAGTACTCATTCTTATGCTTTCCTTCATTTCTTTGGTCACCCAGTTGTTTGTTTGTTTGTTTTCTCTGGGCTAATGATCTGCATTATTATTAATAATCTGCATTGTTTATTAACTCAATTGATTGGTGTTAATGAGGTCAGAGATTAGCAAATAATGCTCCACCGCCAGATAACTTTATTCTGTTGGCAATACTGCAATGCCATTGTTGGTCCAAAGAACCAGATTAAAATCATTGTGAAATACTATTTCCAACATGAAAAAAGCAACACAAAACACAGGCCTTGTTGAGTATCATTGTGCACAGAAGAAAAGCTATGCTGATACCATAAGGATCATCTACCAAGTTTCCTAGCTCATTGCAGTCTCCTCCTTGACTCACAAGTTCAGAATAAAAACAGGGATTTTTTTCCACCAATGGAATATACAAGAACCAGCATCCAAAAAAACCACTGCATAATTGTACCTTGCAACTGCAGTCATATCCTAAATTCTTTTAAAATTCATTTTTAATGAGAAAATTTTAAATTAAAGAGCCCAGTTTTTAACTGCCCTTCATCAGTTCTCAAAAATGAAAAGATCCTTTGTAATTCTCACCACAGCACTTTGCATTGGGTTAAAACAGAGGGACACATCCAAACGTCTATACTTTTAAGATATCTTAGTTTCAAACCTGTCGGTGTCTTTAACTTTTTACAATTTCCTTGCTTGAAGAACGAAAAAAAGAACTAGATTCTTTTAACATCAATTCGAGTAAGAAATTACTGTGTAGTACAGCAATAGCACATCACAAAAAATACTAATTTTTTCCCTTTATCAGTTTTTACTTTGCTCAAAATATGCTGTTGTATACTTTGCCAAAAGGAGATTATTTGTGTTTAACAAATATATCAACAAATAGTTAAAGAATATACACTCTAACCAAAACATTCTAGGATCTGAGAGGCAAAAATACATGATGTCCTATTATTTTCAAAGGTCTTAAAAGCTGTCTAAAAAGATTAAACTTACCTTCTAGGAAAAGATAGCTAAAATTACGAACAAAAAATAGTAAAAGCTAAAAGAGTAGCTTTAAAGAGTTCAGAAAAGAGAGATCTCTCACTTCCAGCAGGGATGGGCTAATGGAAGGCTAACTAGAGAAGGGAAAGGTTTCACCTGAAACTTGAAGGATGCGCAGGGATTAGATCATTAGCCCAGTAAAAGAAAGTCTATGACCACAAGCATAAAGAGAGTATAAGATGGGCTTAAAAATAGTAATGAGACAAGTAAAGAGATTAATGAGACAAGAGTGTTTGACCTGTGTCAGGTGAAATGTTCCATATCATAAAGGCTTAGATCCAAAGGATTAAGAACTATGGGGAAAAACAGGTAAATTAGTTTAGTTCTCTTGCTCTCCAGGGAGAGGGAAAAGGTGATAAATATAAATTGGTATAAGAACTGACAAAAATAAGGTAGTATGGGGCCAGAATGGTTGTACCTGAAGGCCAGACTAAGGATTTTAATTTTTTAATTTTCCCATAGTTAATGGGAAATTGACGAAGACTTTTGTTTGCTTGCTAGCTTGCCTATTTTTTAAGTAACACAATAGAAGTCATGTTTCAGGAAGAAAAATTTTGAAGGCAGATATAGCACGAATTATAGTGAAACTAAACTTGAGTTGGAAAGAAAAGGTTAGTGGAGTGAGGTCGAGAAGCTAATCTGAATTGTTGCAGTAGAAAGAGGGACATGTGAGAGAAATTATGGAGGAAGAATAAAAGGCAGAACTTGGTGACAAATTAAATCTGAGAGGTGCCCATTGGTGCCCCACACGTAAGCTGCTAGCACCCACTTCTTCACACCGAAGCCTGCTTGCTGTGAACACCTGTGACCTCTGCTTGAGGTCTTCAGCCTGGCCAAGCCAGGAGTGCCAGAGAGATAATACTTAGAAGCAGCCTGAGCCAATAAGCACAAGGATTAGGAGGATAAATGCTGAATCTTCCTCACCTCTCCATTAGAAGAGCTTTTACTTCTACACTATCCCTCAGAGTACCCCAGTGGGATTAAACTTCAATATCCCAGGGGTCTCTTCCTTGGTAATATACCATTTTCTTGTCTTTCTCTTATTCTTTACTTCCTTTCCCCACTCCCTGATCAGTATTTCTTGGTACCACTCACAAATAAACCTGAGGCATTGGGATCCTTGCCTTGGAGTCTGCTCCTAGAGGAATCTAAAGCAATAGTTACGAAGAAAGTAGAATTGAAAATTAGGCAGAATAATACTCCCCCCACCCCACTCCCACCAAAGATGTCTACATCCTAATCCTAGGAATCTGTGAATGGGATACCTTCTATGGCAAAAGGGAATTTGCAAATATCAATAAGGTTAAGGGCCATGAGATGGAGAGATTATTCAGGCATGCTCAGTCAAATCACACAGATCCTTAAACTCAGAGACTGTTCCTAGCTCTGGTTGGAGGAAGATGTGACTATCAAAGAGGGATCAGTGAGATGCCACACCAAGGTGGAAGAAGAGGACCACTAGCAAAGGAATGTGGGCGGTCTCTAGATGCCGGGAAAGGCAAGGAGATGGACTTCCCCCAGAGCCTTTACACAACCCTGCTGACACCTTGGGGTATTTGTCACAGTTCTGACCTACAGAACTATAAGATAACCAATTGTGTTGTCTTAAGCCACAAAGTTTATAGTCATTTTTAAAGTGGCAATAGAAAACATACTTTATTCTTAAAGTAAAGACTACTGAAAATTTGAGGCAGTCATAAAAAAGTGAAATAAAATGGAAAGCATTGATGTTTCAGGAACTGTTGATGTGGACGTTCAATATGTTGAGTTGTGTGTGTGATCATGATGGTGTGATAGTCTTAGAGATTCACAGAGCCCCTTGTGTATGTGTATATATGTAATCATTCTTCAAGTAATTTAGCAACAGGAAAGATGTTTGGTATTTGTTGTGTCATTTTTGTTTTGGCCAGGAAGTTATGGTGATTTAATCAGTTCCTTTAATTCATATGAGATGCCATCAAGAAGACCTAATTTTCAAAATGCATCAGTACATGTATAGTGGAAACCATGGCAATGGGTAATAAAATGCCAATGTCAAACCCACCGTCTCTTTGCAGTTCTCAGTCTCACCTGGGCTATCTTTAGAAGCTTTCATGTGGAAAGGAAGGCTCTTTGACAAATGTGTTGTATAAGCACAATCTTTGGATTTAAGAATTCCATTGAGTTGTAGCAACATACACAAGGACTTGATATGAGAATTTTGACACATTAATTCAGAGCAAGTTAAAGTAACTTCCAGTGCAATGTTGGAAATATATAATCCTCGACACAGTTTTATTTGAGCATGTGGTTTTTGCTTTCAAACTCTACACCTTTAGAATATTATATTCTGAATGTTTGACTATACTTTAACCTTGCAGTTTAATTTTGTTTCCCCATTTTTATGAGCTCTTGCCTTTTCCTACTCTGTCCCTCCAATCTTTGTCCTTTGAAGGGAAAGGATTGGACACTTCTTCCCCTAAACCTCACAAAAGGGACACAACAGAATATTAAAAACTCCAATCCACTGGTGAGTGGAATTTGGCTAAAGGGTCTGCTGCTCCTATACAAGAGTTCTGAGGCAATACCCTCACCTCCAACTAACCTCCATCCCGTGAAGCCTATCTGTCTTTGCGATCTTCGACTGCCTGCCTGGCTGTAGCATGAATACTGGCAGTAAAGGAGCCCAGCTGTGACCAAGACAGGGGCCGTGGCCTCTCAGCCAAGTCTGGTTGTCCTCTTATCCCACCCAACAAGATTCTGTTCCAACTAGCTCCCCTACCTGGCACAGAACACTCTAACATATGGACCTGGAAGCCCACTGATGCTAAGAGCTGGTGCTCCTTTGAAACCCTGCTTTTCCTTAAAGTAGATTCCACAGATTTGGGTTAGCCTTGCTCTGTGGCCTTGGTTACTTTATATTGCTGCTTCCTCTGTGGTGAGCAGCAGTGAAGATGGGGGGAGGACCATATCTGCTATTCCACTTTGTTTTCCACAGCCTTTGACTCATAGCAGCCTCCCTCAACTGCTCCAAACACACTGCATACCTCAAAGCCACATTAATTATCAAATTCCTATGTAAAATAAACCCTTATCCATCTGCAGGTTGTCAAAGCCAAATGTTTTGCTTTTACTTCTCCCTTTCTCACAATATACCATTCATAATAAAATAACCTCTTGCCAAACAAATTTTAAATAACTCACTTTTACACATTACAAGTGTAAAGCCTACAATCTTTGTATATATTATAGATTCAGTTCAATCACGTAAGTGTCAGGACAAGACAATAGATGTTGCTGCTGTTTCCAGTGGGCTGTGTAGTCGGGAGTTTTAGTGAGGCCTCTGCTTACAGCACATCCTCTAAACCAGCAGATGTGACACTAGACACCCACATACACACACCCTCCAAAACAAACAAACAAAAAAACTTCCCCTAAATACCAAGATACTTGTAGAAAGGCTATGTAGTTAGAAAAGCAATTTGTCAGGGCTTAAGAAAATGAAATAAGGGAGAAAGCAAGAGTAAAAGACATTGAATTTCAAGAAAGAATTAGCTCAGACACCTTAAATCCAAAAATAATCTGTGTACCCTAGAGCTTGGAGACCCTCTGCCTCAGCTGATCACAATCCTGTAGCCACTTGTCCCTAAATAACTAAAGAAGATGATTCAAGAGGATTCTCTGGTGGTATAGGCTTTTCATGCTGACAAATGTGGCTAGTTTTGAAGGCAGGTGCCTTCCACAGCTTTTATTTGCTATGGAGTTTTTAATGTACTTAATGCTGTTTTAATAGTTTCTACTAAGATCCTATTTTCTTTGAGACTTGGGCTTGTGAATTGAGGATCTGTCGGCCATAGCACCTTTCAAGAACATCATCCTGAGACATTCTTCATTAAAATTATCTACTGCATCTTTTTCATCATCTCTTTCTCTTTGTCCTCCCACAATCTTGCCTTTGGTCCTAACCCCTCAATCAGCATTACCCACCCCAAGCTCATTAATGATCTCCTCTACCAAATTCATTGGCCTCTCATGATTCTGGGTACCGATCCTTTGTTTTTCAAACTATCGGACTTACTTAACAACCTTCTTAGCCTTGATTTTAGAGATATAAAAATATCTTAATTCTCCTATATTTTTCTGTAGAATAATGCTTGGATTTGTTTTATTTTTGCTTTCATTTTAATAAATGTTTACCTATTAATCAATTCAAAACTCTCTACCAAAAACTACTGTTCCTTTTGCAACCTAGCTGACAGAAGAACAGATTGAGTTTTGAGTAAAGTTCCACATGAAGCAAAAAATCCACACAACTCCTAATTTATAATATGGTTGGGAATATAAATTTTGCAAGTGTCCTAGGCAGTTTCTTAACATTATTGACATATTGATGGTGAGATTAAAGAGGAATCATTGATGATATATCCATTCCACCAAGATCCCAAGTACCTCAGAATGTTCCAGAAATTTCAGGAAGACCAGGAAAGAAGAAACATGCCATAGACTTAATTATAGTCAAGATACTGATTTCTAACATACATTGATCACAAATGTGTGCCTCATTTGGGGCCTAAAAGTCACACTTCCTGATAGGCAAAGTCCAGGCTTAGGCATTGAAGACAAAGAGCTATTCCTGGCTGGCAAGTTATACAAGCAATCATTTCAAGTCTAAATATCATACATTAAATTTGACAGTCATTAAAATGCACTCAGAAAATAAGAGTAAGGGTGCTAGCTACTAAAGAGAAAGATGTTGATTTTAAATCCTTAACATTTCTATTATGTGTATTTTTCCATTTGGAGATGGTGTTTCTCATTGGATATTTCTGTGTATATTGCAAACTCTTCAATCAGAAAATATTTTGCATCTCAAAGTCATATACAGTCATAGTATTAAATCTTTTTTCTACCAAAGAGTTTATTTAACTAATCTCTTTAGTTGAAAAAATGTTAAGGCCATGATAAATATTGATTAACCATGGGAAATAAAGAGTAAACATAAAAACAATTTCTTACTCTAAGTTCAGGTTTAACAATGTGCTAATAGACCATAATGAAGATAGCAGCCATCAGTTAATCAGCCCATTAAGTTGGGATCAGAAGTGTCAACTCAAGTGCAGTCTACTAATTTATTGACCCTTAATGGGCCAGCAAGATCTATAACCTAAAGACTGATCTTTCTGCTTCTGTTAAAGTCACATTGGAGGCCAATTCACTTCCTTCCGTGATTATGATCTCTGACCTTGTATGGGCACGAAGTCAACATAAAATCCATTTATGAGAATGTGCTTGAGATTACTGAGTAATGGAATCTCAAGCTAACCAATGAGTTAAGTGTCTGGGTAGAAGCTCTTTATGGAAACGCCAGCTTTGTTTTTCTCATGTCCACATAGCACTGAAAATAGACATGTACCATCTTCAGTGGGAGCTTCTGACTATAGTAAGTTCTGGGCCATTCCTACCCTGCTCTGTGAGTAAATCACAGTTTTTGAAATATCAGTGTGTCAAAAAGAATTCAGTAGTGAGATGGTAACGTAGGGGTTTGCCTGCCAAATTATAACTGTAAAGTAAGTTTTGCTTTATTAAAGATGGTAGTGGGTTGGATGCAAAGTTACTTTGGTGATTAACAAGCAAAAAAAAATTGATATAATTTGGTTGAATATAATAAATGAGTTTCAATTACCCACTGTTTGCTACTTTCAAGGGAAAGGAAAGAAAAAAATTAGGAGCATATCTTATTCCAGATGGGGCTTTGAGAGGATATAATAAAAATTATGAATCAAAAATGTATTCACCTTAATCATATTTGTATAGAAAGTAAATAATAATTGCTATGATAACAATTTTTTTTTTAAACAGCAGCATTTGTCTTTCTCAGGTTGAAAAGCAATTTACTGAACTACAAATCACAATGTCCATTAGCAACCTGTCAGCCTTGTGATGTCAGAGACACAAAAGGGTGTGTGCAAAAGCAGCAACTGGGCTTGGTTCTGCTGCCCTGGTCCCCACTCAAGCCTGTGCCAAGGCCAATGCTACCAACTCCAATCCTGCTTTTACACAGTCCTGGGCTGTGGTTTTTCCCCAAAAGGACACAGATAAAATACATAAACAGGGATTCTGGAAAAGAGAAGCACAAGAAAAAAGAGAAAAAGGAAACTACTAAATGTACTAAACATTTTTTTTTTAATGTTTTCTCTCTTGCAAAGGAAGTATGTCATTCATGCCCATGATGCTTGAAGGATTCCCGCAAAGGAAACCATCTTTCCTGGGAAAATAGAGAGCCCTTTCTGTTATTGGTGACATGCCCTCTATTTTCCCATTTCTTGCCTTTGTTTTCCTCCTGTCATAGCCAATCTCCTGGTATCACGGCGCCAACCACAGCACCAAAGACATTGGCCTAAAAGCCTCTGTAGGGACAAGAGAGTTCCATTCTATGGGGGAAAAAAAGTGAAACCCGGAACCAAAAATAATGAAGAAAGAGTCAACCTTCAGAAAAGCTTTCACAGACGTGGTGGCTTTGGCCAGATGAGCCTTTAGAGGTGTGACCTCCTGCAGGTTCTTAATCTTAAAGCCTGCCTCAGAGAAACGCCAAGGGGAGGAGGAAGGGAGGGTGAGAAAGGTCAAGGGGTGGAGGAGGGCAGGGGAGCCACGTAGGAGACAGCAACCGAAGCCTACGGACCCTGAGCATGGGAGAGGTGACGTTCTTGGGGCCACGTACTGTACATCTTTCAGTAGCCATCCCGCCCCCAACACTGGCACTTCCCGCGGGGTCACCGCCAGGCCCCACCTCTTGGGCTGCAGCGTGCACGCCTCGGTCCAGAAGGCAGAGGCGCAAGCAGAGCACACCCGGGGCCACCAGCTGAGCTGGCCCAGCGGGAGAGGGCCGGACCCTAAGAGGCGACAAACACAGGGAGGGTGTCCTGCTGCCCGGGCTTCTCTGCTGCCCCCACCCCAGCTCTCCCACCCCTTCCCCATGGCTGCAGCAGCGGCGACGGCAGTTAGCAGTAGCAGCAGTAGCAGAGGAACAGAGCCACAGCGTCACCGAAATCCGAACTGAGCCCAGCTGCGCCGGGGGCAGGAGGAGGGGGCTAGGGCGATTGACGAGGGGGAGTGGCGGGGCCGGGTGGGGGGGCGCCGGGGGCCGGCGGGGCGGGGTGGCGGCGGGGGCGGTGCGCGCGGTGGCCGCGCCCCGGGCCCGCGCCGGCGTCACTTACCCGGCCAGGGCGCGGGGGCAGCTCGGCTGACTCCTCGGGGGTGGTGGCGGCTCGGGGCTGGCGGTCGGCGCTGCCCGAGCGCTGCCAAGTGTAAACAATCCGCCATGATTTCTTTGTTTAGCTAATTGAACCTGCCGCCGTCTGGCGTCCCAGGCGCTTCCTCTCTCCCTTCTCTCCCCTTCCCCCACTCGCGCTCACTTTTATTTATTTATTTGTCTTCCCCTCGCTCCTCAGTCTTTCCCTCTTTCTTTGAGCTTAGTTGCTGCTTTAACGGGAAGTCGAAGCAGTTGGGTGTTTTTTGCAAGGAATGCGGTGGTAGTTCTTATAAATACAGGTGAAATAATACCCAAATATCAGGCTGAGGTGCATTTCTGAAAGAGGAGGAGGGTGCTGCTCGCCCTCCTCTCCCACAACCCCCTCCCCCAATTTATTAGCCTATCCTCCATGGGAAGTGCGAGACAAACGTGGTGCAACTCCCAAACTCCAAGGCACCTTTACTTTCCCGCCGAACTCTCTGGTACCCAAGTTCACAGGCGGAAATGGGACTCAGCAAAAAAGCCAGGTTCTTCGCTTACTTTGAAAACCTCAAATATAAGTGATATCCGACTGCTCAAGAGCGTGCAGAACAGTCTCTACTCCAGGGAGGAATAATCATCATAAAGCCAGCCTGCTCATCAGGGGAGATGACCTATCGGCATCCATTCAACTCTTTCTTTAAGAAAACACCGGATTTTTACACACACACACACACAGCCAAGCCAGCACCAACACAGTGGAAAGCTCCCCGAAGAGCGAAGAGCTGGACGTTTAGCCTTCTGTTTGTATATGTTATTGGTATTTATTTTTGCACAAATATTTGGGGAGGGAATAGACTGTGAGCATATATTTTGAGTTTAAAACTAGGAAGAAAGATTTAGGTCCGAGTGGGAAGGAAGGCTCAGTATCTCTTTTTATGTGTTCACTCGATCAGTTTTCACTATCGTTAATGCAAGCATTATTTAAGTCCTGTTCTAGGCATATTTTATGATAAGAAGATTCAAGGTAATCCGTGGCAGAAGAATCCTAGGGTTATGGCCTCATCTATTTAAAACACTACTCTCTGTCTCACTTCTATTTATAACCACCACGGTGAGACACCAAAAAGTATTCAATATTTTAATTCATAAGGAGGAATGAAAGTCATCTGCATCTTGCAGTAAAATGATACCTAAATTATCATCAGAATTAATCTCATAAAAGAAGCTGTTGCCTTACCTGTGCTAAATTCTGTGCGGGGAGAGCACAACTGAATAGAATGCTCTCCTTAGAGGTTTGGGCCAACATTTACAAGTCACATAACATATGGATGATATGGGTAAAAGGACCATCTGATACAATCAGAACTGAATAAGGAATATTTACAGTCACTGTAATCATTTTAACCATTAGATCAATTAATAAATAGGTGTTTAAGTATTCTGATTATACACAAAGAAAAGGGAATTATATTGCCAAGCTATCAAAGTGACTCTAAATCCCCTATTTACACATGGCTTTATATTATTCCCTCAGGATGGTTGAACTAAAATTATAATCATATTCTTTTCCACACTTGTGATGTTCTCTATACCATGCTGAATTTTACATGTTTTCCCGAATTCTAACTTAATTCTGACCTTATGAAAACCCACCTTAATATTTACTTTCTTCCAATGATTGTGCCTTATTTCTCTTGGTATGAGCTATGAGACTTCTGAGCTTTAGAACTAGGTGATCGAGGTCTTTAAATAGGGGGGTTATGTTCTAAGTACATGGAAGAATAGTTTTATTGCACAAAATTAGACTTAAGGGACCATATTATGTTTTATTGATTATGCTATTATTGTTGTCCAAATTTTTTGCCTTTTGCTCCCCTCCACCCAGCACCCCTTTCCTATACTGTTCTTAACTTCCCCCTGTCTATTTTGTATCTACCAGTTATGCTTCATAATCCCTGCACCTTTCCCTCTATTTTCCCCCTACCCCCTCCCCGCTGGTACCCTCCATATGATCGCCATATCTATGGTTCTGTTCTTGTTCTAGTTGTTTGCTTAGTTTGTTTTTGTTTTTATTTTTTAGATTCAGTTTCTGATAGTCGTGAGTTTGTTGTCATTTTACTGTTCATAGTTTTGATTTTTTTTTAAGTTCCTTTAACATTTTATATAATAAGGACTTGGTGATGTTGAACTCCTTTAGCTTTACCTTGTCTGAGAAGCTTTTTATCTGCCCTTCCATTCTAAATGATAGCTTTGCGGGATACAATAATCTTCACTGTAGGTCCTTGCTTTTCATTATTTTGAATACTTCTTGCCAGCCCCTTCTTGCTTGCAACATTTATTTTGAGAAATCAGCTGAGAAATCCTTTGCCAAATTAGGGAATTTTTCTTTCATTGTTTTTTCAAATAAGTTTTCAATTTCTTGCTCTTCCTCTTCTCCTTGTGGCACCCCCTATAATTCGGATGTTGGTACACTTAAAGTTGTCCCCGAGGTTCCTAAGCCTCTCCTTGTTTTGTTTGTTAGTTTGTTTGGCATTCTTGTTTCTTCTTTCTGTTCTGGTTGACTATTTATTTCTTCCTTTTGTTCCATATTGTCAACTTGAACACAGGCTTCCTTCTCTGTACTGTTGGTTCCCTGTATATTTTTCTTTGTTTCACTTAGTGTAACCTTCATTTCCTCCTTTATATTGTTGCCATACTCAGGGGGTTCTCTGAGCATCCTGATCACCAGTGTTTTGCACTATACATCTAATAGGTTGGCTATCTCCATTTCATTTAGTTCTCTTTCTGGGGTTGTGTTCTATTCTTTCAGTTGGCCCATGTTTCTTTGTCTCCTCAATTTGGCTGTCTCTCTGTGTTTGTTTCTGTGTGTTAGGTAGAGCTGCTTTTACTGTCTGTCTTAGTAGCGTGGCCTATGTAGCAAAGGCACCTGTAAATTGTGTGGAGTAGAGCCTTAGGTAATTACCAGGGTGGAGCCACCCACTTCACCAATTTGTGGCTCTCTGTGGTGGGGTGCTCAGAGAGGGGACAATGCCACTGCCTAGCTTCTGGCAATTTGCCCAGCACTCACCAAGTTTACAGTCACTTCACCCACTTCCTGTATGTAACTGACGCCCTTCCATTTGCTGCCCTGGGGTTTGCAGATGTTGTAAGCCCATTCAAGCCCTTTAAGGTGGCAGTTTCTTCTGCCATCCCAGCCCCCACAGGATTTTAAAGTCAGAGGTAATGGAGGTTTATCTTCCCAGTGCTGGAACCCTGGGCTGTGCTGTCTGGCCTGAGGCTGGGATCACTTGCTCCCAGGGTATCCCTCCTGATTTTTATCTACCACACGCGAATGTGGGACCCTCCATTCTGCCACCACCATCACCACCGCTGCTTGTCTGAGCCACACTGCCTCTCTGCCCCATCTCTGTGACTCTACCCCTCCTACCCATCTGACGGATGTGGCTTCTTTAAATCCTTGGTTGTCAGACATCCATATAGCTTGATTTTATGATGGTTCTGGTTACTTGTTTTTGAGATCTGATTGTAATCCTTTCTATGGTTGCACCAGGAGGCGAAGCATGTCTACCCACACCTCCATCTTGACCAGAAGTCCAGGACCATGATTTTTTAAATTTTTGATCCTCTAGGTCCTTGCATAGTGTCTGATGCTAGTAGAATTCCACTGAGAGTTTGTTAAGTTAATCTCAGTAATTTCTGTGTACCTGTTCACTCACATATGTACTGAGGGGCTGGAGAATTCAGACAAATACAGTGACGTCTAATGACCTGCAGTGTTGGGCACCTGGCCTGGGGATGGACGGGGTGGAGCAACCACTGTGCAAGGAGAACAACATTTCCCCTTCATTGGTGTTATTCCTTTAATAGTAGAGTCTTCTTCTCATAGTCAAAAAGCATTGAGGCAAAGTCACGAGGTTTCACTCTAAGTTAGAAACAATTTCCAAATGCATTTTTCCCTTTTATCCTCAGGATATATGTCCCAGTGGATGCCTGAAACTTACTTCTTCTTATGATGATGTTAGATGATAAAACGCCTGCTTATTGAGATGAAGCAAGGTGAATGAGACATTATTAAGTAAAATAAGGGTTACTTGAACACAAGCACTGTGATACCACAACAGTAACTGGCAGGATGGGGGCACAGGAGCTGTTTTTTGCTTCTTTATGTTCCAAATCATTGATTTGACTTTTGGCTTTATTCATTGTACTGTTGTTTCCCTGTAAATTGTTCTATATTTCAATTAGGGTATCCTTCATTTCTGACTGGATCATTTATATGATGTTGAGGTCCTCATCAAGTTCCTCGAGCATCCTTATAACCAGTGTTTTGAACTCTGCATCTGATACATTGCTTGCCTTCATTTCACTTAGTTCTTTTTCTGGAGTTTTGATCTGTTCTTTCATTTGGGCCATGTTTCTTTGTCTCTTCATTTTGACAGCCTCCCTGTGTTTGTTTCTGTGTATTAGGTAGAGCTGCTATGATTCCCTGTCTTAGTATTGTGGCCTAATATAGTAGGTTCCCTGTAAAGCCCAGTGGCATAGCCTCCCCTGTCACCCAAGCTGGGTACTTGAGGTGCATCCTTTGTGAGCTGAGTACACCATCCTCTTGTAGTTGAGCCTTGGTTGCTGTTGGTAGGTAAATGGGAGGGACTTACCCAGGCCAGTCAGGTACAAGGATAGGCTATGACCACTGACCACCAACCTGCACCCTCCATGGAGGATCAGCTGTGTAGGGCCAGGGTGGTGCTGCTCTGACATGGTCTATAGATGTCCTCGGGGTGCTCTGGCTCTGGGGTTTCCAGGATTGTGCAAGCCAAGGTCAGCCCCTACCTGTGTTTTGCCTGGGGCTACCCTGCCTGAGTTATAGGGCAATCTGAGATGGCTGCTACTTGTGCTGGGCTTAAAGATTCCCAGGTGAAGCCAAGCTGTGCATTTAGGCTGGCTGCTGCTAGTGCTGTGCCTGGGGCCACTTAGCAAGAGGTAAGGGGGCTGGGAATTCGCTGAGGTCAGTTTTTGTTTCTTTGAAAGGATTTAGGAAGTTATGAAGCTTGAGTTAAGACCAGTCATTCATATGGAAAAGCTACTGTTAACAGCTGTAGGTTGCATGGGAAGAACCTCAAGGAATCTCCAAGGCAGGGCAAACAATGTTAGCCAGGTTGATGGAGTCTCAGATACGGCACCGTGCCCGCTCTGCCTGCCTTTCTGTCTGGGAAAAAACTGTCCCCCAGATTTCAACATTATGCTAGCCACTTCATTTCCTCCCTGTATACCATTGGTGCCTTTTAAGCTGCTACCCTGGTGCTGGAGCCCAGAGGGAATGAGTCAGATTAAGTCCATGTGTGGGTTCTTTAAGAGAAACTTCTTGGAACTCCAGAATTTTTTTCCACAGACTCAATCCCTGCTGGTTTTTGCAGCCAGAAGTTATGGGGACTTATCTTTCTGGCACTGGTACCATGGGCTGGGGGGACGGGTGTGGGGCTGGGACTCCTCACTCTTGAGATAACACTCCCAGATTTTTATCCATCACACATGTATGTGGGACCAGCCTGTTCTGTGTCTCTGCCCCTCCTACCAGAATGGATGGATGTGGTTTCTTTAATTCCTTAGTTGTCAGACTTTCATTCAACTCAATTTCTGCTGGTTCTGAATAGTTGTTCTATAATTTAGTTGTAATTTTAATGTGGTTGTGCGAGGAGGCAAACTGTGTTTACCTATGCTGCCATCTTAACCAGAATTCTCCATTTTTTCCCTCTGGCTTCTCTAGTAGGGGGAAAATGCTTTGTCTCAGAATCCCTACTTTCATGTGTTGCTGTCCATTGCGAAATGCAGGCAGCTGCAGCACAGTCATTCAGGCATCCGTGAGGAAGAGAGCCCAAGAGCCAGAGCCAGCCCCATAGTTTCACTTTTAAAAGTTCGATGAAAGAAAAACTATGTTCAGGTCTTTAAATAAATTAAGTTTTAAAAAGAAATTTATAAAACTACTTTATTTAAAGACCTGACCTGCTTATGTAGAATTGCTGATCCACAATGACATTGATTTTTTTCTAATACAATTTAATTTTTCATATTTGTACCATTTTCCTATCCATCCTCATATTCATGTCATTTGTCACTTTTATGAGCTGAAATTTGTTTTGCAAGTTGAAGGGAAAGGTGCAAATAGAACTACTCAAGACTGTTTCAAATTTTCATAGCTCTTGTTTAATCAGGTATATTAGAAAAACTCAGTCTTCTACCTGTGTGTCTTCTTTACTTGCAGATTACTACCTGTGTGTCTTCTTTACTTGCAGATTAACACTTTTTTTCCCCCACATCATGCAATTCTCATGATACCAGTTTAGGGGGTCCTACAATTTAATTCAATTCTCTGTCTACCTGGAGATGGTGCAGATCCCATAAGTTAAGATGCCAATCACAAGCGATAGGCCCCAGCTTCCTCACAACTTGTTTGACTTAGCTACAAATCAGAGGTTCCTGTGACCTCCTCCCCTTTGGATTCAATTAATTTGCTGGAACAGCAAATGAATGAATTGCTTTGGCAACAAGGAAGTGCAAAAAGCAGAAACTTGATAGCACTTGTGTGTTGGGGATGTTCCATTTCGGAATTTAACCACCAGGCTTTAAAGAAGTCTAGGCTATTCTGCTACAGAAAGAGGCCCTGTGGAGAACTGGGGCACCCTAGCCGAGCTACCAGCTGAATTCAGCCACATGAATGATCCCAGCCAACACTACGTGGAGCAGAATAACTGTTCAGTCAATTCATGGAATCATGACACTCAATCGTTGTTTCAAGCCACTAAGTTTTAGAGTGGTCTGTTGTGCAGCAGTGGATAACTGATACAGCTCTCACCAATTTTAACGACTAGAGATATGGTCAGGTTCCTGCTGGAGATAAGGATTTATTAAAAGGATGTGAAGGTGGAGGGGGCAAAGCTCTTTAAATGTGTGTGGTAAAGCTTCACAGAACTAGAACTTCATCTGTCTCTTAGAGCTCAACAACACATTTATTCCAATGATGTAATAGCCATTCTGGTGACTGTCCTTATTTCATCACTTTACAATTAATAAGCACCTTTGAGGCTATGAAACAAGGTGGTCAACAGAACAGACACAGACTCTGGATGGAGTTCAACTATCCTGCATTCAAATCCCAGCTCTGCTTCCAGGTGCCAAAATAGAATGAATGAACTGGAATCCTTCCCAGTCCTTGTGACTTATAGAAATCAGGTATATATATATATATATATATATATATATATATATATATATATATATATATATATATATATATTTTCCCCCCAGGAAATTGTTCAAGTGAGACTAGGAATGAAAAGAAATGATTAATGCTTGGAAACTTTGGGCTCAGACTAAAATCCAAGGCATGAAAGTGGTTGTCTGACTATCTCTAAGTAAAGTTGTTTACCTGTATACAATTGTCCTTGGTTGTGAATTGGGCACCTGAGAATCTGGGTTCTGTGATCTTTGATTTGGTTCTCTGTATTCACTGCTGATACATAAACACACACACACACATATGCATGTGGGTATGTGTGCATATAGCTCTTATCCAGATTACAAATGACAATAGAGGGTGGGTGTGGACCACATTTGCTAAACTTGAGAACTAGGGCGATCTTTTGTCTTCAAAAGAATCTCTCAGATCCCTAAATGCTCAAAAGTTTTATAAAATTATGAAATTACATTTACAAATTAATAAAATCTATAAAGCCAATATGACCTAATTTAACCAATTAATTTATATGATAATATTTTGCCTAAGCTAACTTACCTCTAGCCATATGAATTTGGTGCTGGTGATTACTGACATTCCTATAGTACCATGTGCCAAGTAGTTAAGCAATGAGCCCACCATTGTTAGTATTCAAAGCTCTGTGAAATTTCCCTTTGCGTCGTGCTCCCTCCCCTCATTGGGCCATGACTTCGAATGCATTAAGTTCTTATCTGTCTCAGTGTAAGATAAGTAACGTGTAACTACTTAGCATCAGCTCTAGACACAAATATGGGCATTAAAATTATCAAAAACATACTTTTTAAAGTTAGTATGGATTTAAAAATCCCACTTTGAAAAATATTACTATTGGGTAAATAGCACTAGGGTAGCAGAAAGGAGACCTGAATTCCAATTGTATATTTGACACTAATCACAATTTAACTTGATGAGGACTCCTAGATATTTCAATTTGGGATGAGGAAAAATCTGAGCCTGGCAAAAGGACTTTCGGTAGAAATCTGAAAGTAATATTTCTTTATGGTGGAATTTTACCAATGCGTCAGGGAAGATGGGGACTTTCTCTGGCGTGGTGGCTTTTTGCTATCTCTCCTATAATGTCCAACTTTTAATTCCACCTAAACTTAAGTCTTATGCTCATCTCTTACTCTTAAATTTAATTTCTTTTCTTCTTCAATTTTAATTCTACTATTTCTCCCAAAAATTTAGGCATACAGTAGTATTACTTCACAGTTGTCTTAAATTATATCATTTACTTCCAAAATATGTCCATTAATGATGAATAAAACAGCTCCTGTATTATACCTCCCAAATGTTCATTATGTTTTCAAGAAATGCAATTTCTTTCTCAGTCTAGGAAAAAGTTTTGGCTTAGGAATATTATCTTTCAAATCCAAAAAGAATAAAAATTGGAAAACTCATGCATTCGGTAGTGTTTGGAATGAGTATAAGGTTCAATATGGAGCAGAGGTACAGAAATATGAAATTCTCCTAACAGTTTCAGTATCCTCTTTTTAAAAACTATAACCACAGTATTCATGGCAAACCCAAAGAAGAATTTCTGGGTCTTGACAATGTTGCTCCATGCACTTGGCACAGGCAGTCAGGGAACATGAATCTCCCACTTCCAGCCAAGCACTTCTTGGAATGGGTGCAGGATCATCTATGGGCACAGCTGCTGCTATCCTTGAGGGGTCCCAGAACCCAGACACAGCTTTCTGAGCAGCCAAATGAGTATCTTCCTAACTACTACCACCTCATTCACTTTTTTTTTAACCTGAAATATTAAAATTAGCCCTAAGTGTTTTTAATTTTTAATTATGCCCTTTGAAATTTATGCTTTGGAAAACTGTTATTTTTCCTTTAAATAAACCAATATTTGAAATACATACAAAATGCACTTTACTATAGCATGCAGAATCGTAGGAAAAAGAGAAAATTTCACAGCTCACTCTTTCACATGTTTTTCAAAAGATTTTCAGACTATACCTAGCAAGCTTTCATCTTTTAGTAATGTGTACATGCGATTGTGAAGGAAATCTTATCACTTGTCTTAGTAGTAACCCTATGGGGGTGGGGAGAGATGAAAATGACTGCCACCTTTATATCCTTATATGGTAAGCTCTTTAAAGGTAGGTCTGGTAATGCTCTCTATACAGAAGTAATAAATGCTACCTGTAGGAGATGGTGATTATAATAATGATGCTTCATTGCCAGAAAAAGTAACAAAGGTATTTTAAATTGTATTTTTATCATGATAGGGAGATTTCAAATAATTTAGATAATTTTAACTAATAACTACTGAGAATTAACATTATTATTTAATGTAATCAGCACTTGAATAGAACATAAATCCAAGAAGTAAGCTCTAGGGAAGATGTATAACGGAAAATGCTGGGAGATTTGTAATTCTCAAGAACAGAAAAAGGAGAACCCAAAGGAAATTAAGTGCTCGTTTTCTCAAATAAGGGGATCAGATTTCCTTATTTCTTAAAATTACCCTGCAAAACATATATTTTATGACATATGTATATTTTTACAGTTTTCCAATATCTACAATGTAGATTATATGCACTTTCTCCATCAAGACTTTTTACTTTATTTCTAGTTTCTCTTTCTTTTCCCAAATACCAAAATGCTCTGTTACTTTCTCTTGTTTTCATAGATTATTTGAAAACATAAAATGTATTTTAAAGGTTTATATATTATAAATGCTATATCAACTTGTTCACTCACATAAAGGCACTTAGCATTGTAGTTGCATTTGAGAAATATATAAGCGCAATAAAACTTCACTTAATGTTCTCCAGCATTTCTTCACTAAACAGTGTGAAGTCAGATTCCTGGGTAATTTAGCAGTTGCTAGTAGCAGCACTCTGTGATACTAGTTGAAAATAGCTACTCTGAAACATGAAGCATAACACAGAGAAATTATTCTATAGGTTTGCTCATTTCCCAGGGTTCTGTCCAGATTGAACCAACTGGTGCAGAAGCATGAACTTGAGAAAGAGCAGTATGAGCAAGCTCAGGTGTTGAGCTATTTTAGTTCTTTCTCTCTCTCCCTCCTTCTGTTCCTCTCCTCAGGTCACTTGAAAAATACAAATAAAAGTGACTAGCATTTTAAAATGCCAAACAAAGTGGAAAATTATATAAAATAGTAGTCTCCAAAGTAGAATGTAAGAACAACTTATCAGAGCTTCTACCTATAGGCACTTTATTATTATTTTATTACATTTTATTATTTCCCATCTAAAAATAAATTATGTTCGACCCATAACAAGTGAATGAACACCAGTGCTCTTAATAATGTAAATGGCCCATGGCCACCCATCAGGTATGGTAAACATGATTCCTGATGCAAGCAATGTGTTCACAGGAAGATTTCAATGTGCAGTGAAACTGTTCTGACACCCTGGATTCAGCTCTGTTCTTCCATTGATTTGAAGCAAGAAAAGATGAACCATGTTCAGAAGGGGCCACATATTCTCTGTTGATACCAGCTATCCAAAAGGAAGGATTTCTGGACCTCTGCAGATCTTCTGCCCTGGGGACAGTGTTGAGATAATGGGCAGCTGGATCTCTGGGGCCATTTTCATGTTTTTACTTTTGTCCATGTACCATTTGAATAGATTTCTTTCCTTTCTTCTTTTTCTCCCTTTCTCTTTCCTCCCCTTCTCCTTCCCTTCTTCCTTTGTTATAATATATATATATATACACTTGCCAATATTATCATGCTTAATATAGTTAAACCATATCCAGGGAAAAATGAAACCTGTGCATATATCTCTCTCTGATGTTTATTTAATGTGCTTCTATCATAAGTTCTCATACAACAGTGCTCTATAACTAAGAAAAGATACTAATTGAATATGAATTTTGTTGGCATTATAATGATATTAAAAAATTTTCATGTAGAGATTCCCAAAGTTTAAAAATGCATGCCCCATCAGTAGAAATTACTTGAGAATGAATACCTCAAAATAAATATTTAAATACATTTGAATATATTAATATATACTTTATAAAATATACATTATATTTATATATGATGCATATAAATGTGCATTTATTAGTACATAAATATACTATTAAATAATTTATAAATGTATAGATATACATTAGATTTAAATTATATATCATATTTTAAATCATTTTTTATTTTTCAATTACAGTTGACATACAATATTATGTTAGTTTCAGATGTACACTCACTCCAGTGATTAGACATGTAACTTACCCATCTGACACCATACACAGGTATTAGAATATTATATACTATATTCCCTATGCTGAACTTCACATCCTCGTAACTATTGTGTAACCACCAATTTGTGCTTCTTAATCCCTTCACCTTTTTCACCCACTGCCCCAACCCCCTCCCCATCTGGCAAATATCAAAATGTTCTCTGTATCTATGTATCTGTTTTTGTTCTGCTTGTTTATTTATTTTGTTTTTTAGATTTAATTATTGACAGATATGTATTTATTGATATTTTATTGTTCATATTTTTTTATTTTTTTCTTCATTTTCTTAAAGAAGACCCTTTAACATTTCATGGAATACTGGTTTGGTGGTGATAAACTATTTAGCTTTTCTTCTCTGGGAAGCTCTTTATCTGTACTTCGATTCTAAATGACAGCTTTGCTGAGTAGAGTGATCTTGGTTGTAGGTCCTTGCTTTTCATAACGTCGAATATTTCTTGTCAGTTCCTTCTGGCCCACAGAATTCCTCTTGTGAAATCAGCTGACAGTCTAATGGGAACTTCCTTGTAGGTTACTCTTTGCTTTTCTCTTGCTGTTTTTAAAGTTCTCTCTTTGTCTTTTACCTCTAGCATTTTAATTATGGGTGTGTCTTGGTGTGGACTTCTTTGAGTGCATCTTGTTTGGGACTCTCTGGGTTTTCTGTATTTGTATGTCTGTTTCCTTCATCAGGTTAGGGATGTTTTCTGTCAGTATTTTTTCAAATAGGTTTTTCATTCCTTGCCCTCTCTCTCTCTCTCTCTCTCTCTCTCTCTCTCTCTCTCTCTCTCTCTCTCTCTCTCTCTTTCTTCTCCTTCTGACACTCCCATGATACAAACGTTGGTATGCTTGAAGTTTTCCCAGAGCTTCCTTATATTCCAAGTCACTGTTTTGATTCTTGGCTTCATCTGCTCTACTCTTGATTCCCTGTAAATTATTCTTTATTCCAGTTAGTGTATTCTTTATGTCTAACTGGTTCTTTTGGATGGTTTTCATATTTTTCTTTATGCTGTTTGACTTCTGTCTAAGTCTGTCTACTCTTCCCCTGAGTTCATTGAGCATCCTTAAAACCAGTGTTTTGACCTCTGCGTCTAGTAGATTGCTTGTCTCCATTTAGTTTAGTTTTTTTTCTTTCTGGAGTTTTGTTCCGTTATTTTGTTTGGGACATGTTTTTTTGTCTCCTCATTTTGGCAAATTCCCTGTGTTGTTTCTATGTATTTGATACAGCTGCTATCTCACCAGAGCTTGGTAGAGTAGCCTAATGTAAGAGGTACCCAGTAGGGTCCAATGGCATAGCCTCTTGATTAACCCAAGTTGGGCACTCCAAGTAGGCTCCTTCTTCCCCACATGAACTGTTGAAACTTTATTGCTGCTGGCATGTCAATGGAATTGATTTACTTTCAGGCCAACTGGCTACAAGGACTGGCTGTGATAGATCAGCAGTGCAGAGGCCAACCCAATGTAGAAGGACTTACTTCAATGGGATTCTAGTGCCAACTGAGTTTTCCTCTTGAATACGTTGCTTGTGGAAGTGGTTTGGTGATGCTTCAGTGTGGTCTGAAGCTTTCTACCCAGTGCTCTAGCTTTCAGGCATCCCAGGAGGTACAGACCAAGGTCAGCCATCTCCTATGTTCTGCCTGGGACAACCCCAGCATGAGCTACAAAGTGATCTATAGATAGCTGCTACTTGTGCTGGGCTTTGAGCTGCCCAGGAGAAGCCAAGCTGCAAACCAAGGCTGACTGCTGCTAGTGCCAGGCCTGGGACAACTTAGCAAGAGGTATGGGACACACCAAGGACAGACATGCTTGTCTGGGAAATTTTAGGAAAGTCTGAAGCATGAGCCAAGAGAAGGCATTGTTATGGAAAAATCACTGGAATTATGGACCCATAATTTGGATGGAGCAGGGTCTCAGGGAGTCACCAGAGCAGGATGAAAGTGATAGCCAGGTTGATAGATACACAGATATGGATCCTGCCTGCCATCTCAGCTGGGGAAGAGCTCATAAAAGGAACAATGACATCTGCCAACACTCCTGACTTGGAAAAGGCTACCCCCTCCAGGTCTCCATCTGATGCCAGACAGTTCAGTTTTTCCCTGTATGTCCCTGGTGCTTTTTGAGCTGCTGCCCCAGTGCTGGAAATCAGAGGTAGTGAGCCTGAGTATGTCCTTGTGAGGGCCATTTAAAAGGAATATCTGAGACTCCAGAAGCCTTCTTTCTCAGCCATAATCCCTGCTGGTTTTTATAGCCAAAAGTTATGGGACTTTTCTTGCTGGCACTGAAGCCCTTGGCTGAGCGTCTGATGTGGGGCTGGGATCTCTTGCTCCTCATGATGAACCTCCACAGCCAAGATAGCCCTCCTGAGTTTTATTCACCAATGTGAGTGTGGGACCAGCCTGTTCCATGTCTTGCCCCTCCTACCAATCCTGATGTGGCTTCTTGTTTACAGTGTTAGCTGCAGGGCTTCCATTTAGCTAGATTTCTGGAAGTTATGAAATATGGTTGCTTTGTAGTTGAGTTGTAATTTTGATGTGATTGTGGGAGAATGTGAGTACTGCATTTACCTACCCTGCCATCTTGACTGGAAGCTTATTATCGTCGTCGTCGGCAGCCGTCCGTCTCGAGAGACGATGGTGTAGCTTCTTAAGTGTCTATCTGCACCGCCGAGAATGGCTGTGCAGTCCGACTCGGGAGTGACACGGCATCTGTCTCCTCCCGTGTTGAATTGACATCTTGCGATGACGCTGGAGTGTCCTCTCCAGTGGAGCTGAAGCTACAGAGCCTGGGCAGGGTAATATGGAGGGTCTGCTGTTGCCCATGCAGCAGACCCCCCCTCTCTTCGCAGCTGAAGGGTCCAAGGGAAAGACGGAGTCGATACAGCTTGGCTTCAGGTGCGCCGCAGGAGTTGCCGGTGTTGACTACAACGTCAAACCGCCTTAGGGACTCCGGCTCCGGATTTTCTGTCGGGGTTTACTCCCTTAGCCTTTCCCCAGAAGAGGTATGCCGCAAGGCAGCGGAGGTTTTTTGGAGTCAGAGTTTTCCTTCTCTGATGTACCCTGACTGGAAGATCGAACCAGCGACACTTAGCTCGCAGGCCGACGCTCAATCCACTGAGCTAAACCAGCCAGGGCCAAGAAGCTTATTATATATTATATTTAACTCACAATATATTTACTTACATGCCACTGTACTAATAAATTATGCATTTTGTGAAACAAAGTAATTTTTAAAGGTAAAGAATAAACACTATTGTTAAATATTTTATTTTATTCTAGTCATCAATAAAAAAGTCAAGCTTTTTATCCTCTCATATGATAAATATACTCTGTTCCTAAAATTCTGAATATATCAGTCAGAGGCTAAACATGAAAATAGAAACCTACTTAAGAATTTTTTTGGAAAGGGAATTTGGTACTAGGACTTGCTTACATAGGAAATAGAAGAGCTAAGAAACTGAGCAAGGGATGGTGAAGCAGCTCAGAGGTTATCAAGTGCAGACATATAGCACACCTGGGTGAGAGGATCCATGGGAGAGCAAGGGCCAGGTGCCTGAACTGCCTGGCAAAACTGACCAGAAGATATAGCCACGGCCAGGGGCACTGGGTAGACACGAGAGGCTGGGGGAAGTGCTCTGGCTGTTACTGCCTTCTGGTCTGCAGTGTCTGGCCAGAGCCTTCCATTAGCTACCTTAGCGTCCTGCATATGTCTGGACAACGGAGCCCAAAGGAGTAGCAAAGGGTAGTAGTGCAGGGCAAAGGGTGACAACAGAAATGAGGTAAAGCTACCTACTGCCTGTGCACACAACTTCCCACAGTCCTATAAATAGTCCCTGTCCTTTCATATCTCTACATCCTGGCACATCTCTGTCCATCTGCCAGGGACACCCTTTTTCCTTTTCAAACTTCTACATGTTCTTCAAAAACCAAGTCATTTATTTCATAAACATTCATGGACTTTTGAGAGCCAGGTCATCTGATTACACTTCTCTAATTATTAACTTATATGTTGAGTCAACATGGTCTTGCAGTTCTGAGCAAGGGTAAGGCTACGTGGGTCAGATCTGGCTCTGCCACCTAGCAGCTGTGTGAGCATCCTCTTCATCTGTAAACTGGGGAGAACGATAATATATACTTTGTAGGATTGTTAGATGGATGAACTATGTTAATATTTTACAGCACTGAGAACGGTCTTTGGAAATAGTAGTTGGTCAGTGTTTGTTGAACTAAATATATGAATATCGAGTCACTCCCTTTTCTGTGCTTCTATAGCCCTCCATCCATATTGCCATCACAGCATTCATTACATTGAGCTGGAATCTACACATCTGTCATTTCTAGTAGAATATAAACTCTTGCTAGGGAGTCCATGATTAATCATTTTTTGTATTTTGAATACAAACAACATAATGGATGCTCAATAAGTATTGTTTAATTAATTAAGCACTTTAAACCTGCTCTGTGCCACAAACCATGAAATAAAATAATGAGTGCCAAAGGAAAGATATTTTAAGAGTTCCGAGAAGAGAGAGATTAGCCTAGCGGACTTGACATTCATGGAGGAGGTAGCATCTAATCTTTTAAAAATCAGCTCAGATTAGGCACAGACAGCTAATCAGAAGCACTGAGGGAAATATGAACAAAGGCCTAGAAGTGGGAGAACACAGGGGCATGTGCAGGAGTAATGAATGGAAGGAGCTTGATTAGACATGCTTCAAGGAGGTAGGTTGGATGCGAATTGTGGAAGTCATGTAGGAGGAGCCACTTTATACTGTAGGCCAAAGACTCTTATTCTCTAGTTCAGTGTGATACCCTAATGGGTAAAAATTACCCTTGCGTCACTCATCTAAGTTTACTCAAGATTAAGTATGGCCCCTTTCTTACCATTTGAGAAAGCACATCTATCTACCTCTCCGTTGTTTATAATCTGAACTGTTTTTAGCACCAAATGTACAGATCCCTCAGATGAGTCTGTGGTTATGAACTGTTGCATCAGGCAATGGAAAGCAATTGGAGAAATGAGTTTATGTTTAGATGAATCATCAGGGAGATTATTGTGACAAAAATCTATAAAATACTTGTTAGTAATAGTGTCTTGGTTAGTGTCACGATTGTAAGTTCTCAAAAAATAGATGGGCGATGAAGAAAAATCAAGCTTGAGGATAAAATGCATGGCCAAAATTCTTAATGCAATAATTCAGTGCATGCAAAGGATTATTCTGTACTTCATTCCAGCTAGAGAATTCATTCTCAAATATGAAAATTGAGACTTCTGTAAGCGGCTTTGTTTTTATTCTTTTGCATGCCTGGTGCACTGCAAAGCTCCTGAGAGCTGTTATTCAGCTCTGACCTACTTTGAAGCATGTTTCATTTTTGGCTGGGAGCTGTGAGAATGTACACTTTCTCAGGACAGTAAGAAATGCCCATCTTTGGGATTAAATCAAGTTTCCCACAGAGGCACTCAATGGTAAATTGTTCTCAAAAGGTCTAAATCCTTTGCCTTGTGTGATGAGGTTGTTCTTATTGTTTGGTTTGGTGATGAGTGGCTTGCAGAGATCTCTGGGTGAGTTACAGTCCACCTTTTGGTCCAAATTACCTTTCTGCCCTCTTACAAAATTCCGACATCTCTCTGTCCTTCTGCCCCTTCATGGAACTTGTTTTCTCTAGCTAGCAAGTGAAACTCTGTGACCTCTTCCGACTGCGTTATCAGCATCTCTCTGTGAATTGGTCAGCAGGATGGAGATATTTTCAGAACAATTCAGCCAGCATCTATGGTTCCTTCTGGGTACCAATTACCTCAAGCCTCACACATAATATAAGACTCCTGGTGAATAGGAGAGAAAGTTTTCCTGCATTTCCTGCTTTCTTATTAGGCTTAGTTTTTGCTTGTTTGTTTGAACTTTCATTGAGAAATTTTGATAGCTTCTTTGCTTTACAATAATAGTATTAGGAAATAAGGTTTTATTCATATGGAGAGCTGGTGGATAGCATTTCATTATGTTGTCATTCATCAGTTACACAATGCAGGCAATTTTCTTGCACTCTGATCTCAGTGGCTACTTGCTTTCCTGGAAGAGCCTGTGGTCCAGGGTAATCTGGTGGCCAGGCTCCAACATGGCTCCCGATGAGTCCTGTTTCCTGCTATTTATGTCTTTGTGGAGTCTTTTTCCACAATGAAGGACATCTGATATCTCAGAAATGATGAAGCGTGGCTTTTGGGATTCGGTCATGAAAGATACTATGGCTTCTGCCTTGCCTGCTTGGAAATCACTCACTTTGGGGCATGCAAGTTGTACCATAAAGACCTTTCATCAGCCCTATGGAGAGGTCCACCTGGTGAGGACCTAAGGCCTCTCCCAAGAGCAGGTGCCAGGCAGGTGGGCCAGCCATTCTGGATGTGGATTCTCCACCTCCAGTCACACATCAGATGACTAAGACACATTTGACATCTTGACTCCAAACTTGTGAGAGACCTAAAGCCAGAGCCACATAGCTAAGCCACTCCTGACTTCCTCACCCACAATAATTGTGTGAGACAATGTTTCTAGCCCAGAGAATCTATGTAAGATAATTTTTTATGGTAGTTATGTGTGTGAGTGTGAAGGGCTGTGATTATTCCCTTTTACACACGAGGAGAACAACGTATCCAAGATCTTGTAAGTTAAAAAGGTGCAGAGCCCAGGCTTGAATATGTATCCCTCTGAGTGTAAGCTCACCCTTCATCAATCTGCTCTACTGCTCACCCATTTTTACTCTAAGCCTCTTAGTTTCAGGGCAATTTGCTATGCAACAATAGATACTAAAACAGGGGCTTCTATCTTGGTTGCTGCTATTTTACCCCTCAAGTATCTACATTTTTAAAAAACTCTCCATAGTGAAATAAGCCAGGCAAAGAAAGAAAGAAAAATACCATATGATATCACCTAATACAGGAAACTAAAGAACAACACAAAGGAACTAAATAGATCAAAGAGCAGAATAGCAGTCAATAGGGGGGAGGGGAGAGGGAGAGAAGGGGGATAAGTAAGGGAAGGGTTTAGTCAAAGAACCTGCGTGAAGGACTCATGGACATGGACAGCGGGGAGGGATATGATTGCGGGGGGGGAGAGAAATTAGGGGAAAAGGGGACAACTGTAATTGAAAAACGAAAATTAAAAAAAAAACCTCTCCATTGTGAGAATGAATTTTCTCCCTAAATTCTTTCTGCTTTACATGACAAAATGTTATTCTTTTCATGCATATTACCATTCTTTTGACCATTACAAAGCATGTAACGTTAACTCACAGTAATTTGTACCCATGCCCCGCACTTTTCTTAGTTGCTAAATTCTACTCTAACCTCTGTGAAGAGGCAATCATTATGGAAGAAATGTAATCTCAGCCAGCTGCAAAGGAAAAGCAACAAACAATATGCTACTGTAAAGTTGATATTTTTCCTGAGAGAAAAATAGATCTGCTCTAGAGACCATTGTTGGTCTTACCCACTATGCCATTAACCAATGAATATCATTATTTTACATTATTTTCACATATTTTACTATAATTGATTAAGAGCTAAGACACCTGGGTTCAAGTTTTAACTTTGCTACTTTGTAGCCTGTGACCTTGAACATAATGATATTTCTAGTCCTTAGCTTTTTTATCTGTGAAATAAAACCATTCAAGTCTATTTGTTCATTCAGCCATTACTACATATTTAGTTAGTCTCTTCTCTATGCTAGGCCCTGCACTAAAGGTGAACAAGATAGGCATGACTCCTGCCTTCTTGAACTTTACAACTGATATTTAGCATTCAATGCCTTCATTTTTGGAATAAACTCAGGCTGAGAAAGGGTCTAGAAAAGGAGCGCATCCAACACATATTTTTTAGCATCTGTAATATTAATCTTGAGCTCAGTGCTGATACTCTAAAACCATAATCAAATGCTCCCAAATTAATAACACTAGATCAAATGTAGCTCTTTATTCTTTGCAAGGCACTTTCTAATTATCATATGTGAGCCTCTCAGAAACCATTTGTGATTGCTGGATTTTATTACCTGGACTATTCACTCACCTACCTCTAACTCTGCCTTTGATTATATTAGATTTCCCTGCTATACATTCTCAAATACATTTCTCTAGAGCACTTACCCCTCTAGTAATTAAATAAAATATTAAACCAGGAATGTATTAAAGTCTGCCTCCCTTTCTAGATTAAATCATAATCTAGCTCATTGTTCTATCCTAGTATATATTTAGTACAGAAAAGTTACTCAACATATATTCATTGTGAATGAATTTTGTATATTTATAGATGAAGAACCTAAGTCAGAGAGGTAAAATGACTTGCCTAAAGGCACACACTTAATTGCTTTAGCACCTGATTAGGGCCAGCATCTACACAGAAGATTTCAATGCTATTTGGGTTAGACAGGATATGAGCTTACCCCATTGGTCCTATGCCTTTTAGCTTGATTCTTTGTTTTAAAGTACTTTATATTTTAGAACAGTTTCAGGTTCATAGCAAAACTGAGAGGAAGGTACAAAGATTTCCTATTTCCCCCGTGTTCCACATAGGCATAGCATTTCTCATTATCAACATTCCCCATCAAAGTGGTACACTTGTTATAATAGATGCACCTACATTGACACATAATCATCACCCAAAGGCCATCGTTTACATTATGGCCCATTCCTTCTTGATTCTTTTTTGATTTTGGTAGTAGCCACAGTAGGGATAATAATAGCACACAGAAAGAGAAATGTTGATGGGGAAGACAAGAGAAAATCACATACACAATCCTTATTGGTCAAGGGTCTCGCTCCATATAGCAAACTCTCTCAGGAAAAGAAATTTTTTGCTTATAATGAGCAAGAAAAATTGAACCAACATATTTACACTTTCACACAAAGTTTTTTTTAAACATTAAATATAAATTAGCTTGGCAAATAATTCCTCTGAAATTAACTGTATTAAACTAAAATTTCCATTAAAAACATTAGAAAATGTGGAAAATGAGATAAGAAATTTGCCTTACTATCTTGTATCTCTTATTACTTTCCCATCCCTAATTACAGAATCTTAATAAGAGGATTTGTCTAAATGGAAACTCTATGTGTATAATAATAAAATGATATTTCTCTTTCCTTCTTCAAAGCTGGCTTCTTTGTTTAGAAAACTGTATTTACTCACTTGCATTTTGTGGTTTTGCTCAAGTGCCAATTTCCCTGTAAAATCTAACTCTATTAAAATATATTTGCCTGTGGCCATGCCATCTTTAAATTTTCCTTAATTTGCATGCACTTCATATCTCAATGGAAAGTCTAAAATGTCTGACACAAAGTCTATACATAACAATACTTTTGATTGACAGTAAGGTTTATTATGCATTGATATGACATCATATTTATGTATAACAATGACTTTTTGACTGACAACTAAGCAATGATAGAATTCTGGACACCTTCTATATACCATTTTTATAAGACAAACTAAAATATCCAGATAATTGGCTGAATTTTTCAGTTCTAATGCCAATTGCTCAACATTGAATATGGAAAAGCACAATGAGCTAGTTCCTCATTCCTTACCTCTTTTCAGTGGTGAAAATGATATTTTATCCCAGTAGAATATCATATGGTTCCACTCCTTTTTTTTCTCTTAATGATTTTGTTTGTCAAAAGTTGGCAACTATGATATTAAATTAGTTAATTTTGAAAAATAGGCATGCTTACAACTGGTCTGTGGAATATTTTCAAGAATCTGAGAATGAGTGTAGAAAATCTTAATGGGATTCTGCATTCTGGTCTTGTGAAAAGGCTCATTCAGAGTGCATAATCCACAACAGTGTGCACCAATGCCAATCAATTAACTCATCGTGGTAGAACATCTACCATGCGGTCAGTATGGTTCAGACACAAGACAAACTTAGAGAGTGCCACCAGGCAGTACACAATGAAGTGTTAAATAATGCACTAGACAAAAAGAAAATCCAGAGAAAGGCAAGGTCAGAGTGGGAAGGGAAACCTAGTGGCCTGCTCTGTAAGAGACTTGAGCTCCATTTCAACTTTTATGCTAACCAGATGCAAGACCTCAGGCAAGTTGCTGAACAGTTCCATGTCTCAGTTTCCTCATCTGTAATATGAGCTAGAGGGATCTCCCTGTTCTGTTATTCTATGACTTTGTATAAGACAGGCGCCACGGCGCAAGCAAGGGCAAGGCCTACACCAAGCCTGGATGGCAGGTGTTAAAGCCAACACTGGGATGGCATGAATGCACAGAGAAGGATGTCCATGTCAGGAAGAGAGCCTGCACACATCTGAGATCCTGCCATAAAAATGGCCCTGTTCATCCCAAAATCAACATCAAACTTGGCTGAATAAAAAAGTAAAGAAATAGTAGCATAATAATAGTAGAATGCTTGTTACTTCTTCCAAATAAATTTGCAATTAAAAAAAAAAAAGTCTGTTTTCAAAGGACATAAGCCTATGATCGCATTACCTGAGTGATTGTCTGTATGCACAAGCCTCACTTAATCCTCTCTGCAGCGCTGCCTCCTGAGACTCAATGGTTTGGCTGAACTAAATGGCTGGGTTGGGGAAGAATGGGGTGGTCTGTGGGCTTCACTTTAAAACTGGTTTCTCTTTTCTATCCTAATGGCTTGGACAGAAAAGGCCCAGAGGTCTGAGAGGGGGAAAACCTAAACTATTTACCTCAGCCCAAACTAAGTATAATAGGCAAAAGGGTTTTGGACAGATGAGATGTGCCTAGCACACCTTCTTACAAAGAAGCCCTTTTTTTTTTTTTCCTAATATGGAACATTGAAAAATTAATCCCTGCCTTTTGTCATCTAGTAGTTATGGATTGAATGATGTCTTTTAACCCTTTTCACCAAATCTGTTGCCCCCAGAACACAACAAGGACACCAGCCTGTTAAACTAAGCACGCCGTTGACCGGAGACAGCCAACTGACCTGGAGTCTGCACGATCCTTCCCCATGTGGGAAGGCCACCCTCCCCTCCACACCCCCACTCTTATTAGGGTTTTCTGGACCCAAGGGTAGGTAGGACGACGACCATGTCCAGCTTGAAGCAGCTAGAGGAGCTTGAGACCTTTGCCCATTGTCCTTTACAAGATTACAAAGGGTCCTAATATTTGAGAGGGGGGGGGATAGTTAATTTTTACAAACCAGGGGTATGGACTTGGGGGGGATTGCTGGGGGAGGGGGGTGCTGGGTGGAGGGGAGCAAGGGGGAGAAAATTGGAACTGTTGTAACAATATAATCAATAAAAAACATTAAAAAAATAAAAAATAATAAAAATAATAAAAATAAAAAGCATATAACTTTTAAAAAATTGATTTGAGCACAGATCGTTGCCATAGTGATGATTTCAGTTTCTGTGTAACTCCCCAGTACTGGATTATAGCCACCAGGTGGGGGCATCTCACTCAATCACTCATCTAGGAAAGAGTTGCTAATCTTGTGTTTACATTGCAGTCATGAATTGTTTTCCCAAATCTACAGATACCCTGAGTTTTGTACATTTTCCTGTGATTTTTTACAGAAAATAAGTGAAATGGCCAGCTCTGTAGCAATTTTGGAAATACTAAAGTAGAACATTAGTTTAGACTCTGGCTTTGAGAACATCTGGGAAGGATCAAAGATTTACACTAAATGGAGGGGAAAAAATTCTATACTAAGCTTGCTCAAATTAGGATGTGAGCAGTAGAAGACTTTTGGCATGCATACAAAAGTGACAACTCTGCTTTTTGTGTGTGTGTTGCCTCTCTTTACACCTTTTATACCTATATACTTAGACCCAGGTACATGGCTTTTCACCAGCAGTAGCACACTGAGCTAAAACAAGGTACAACCCAGCAATCTGTGCTCAGGAGTTATTTATAATGCACAACTTGTATTGCTTTTGGCAAATAAAAGCTGCTTTAGAACAATTCTGCACTATTCTATTTGGAAACATTATTCTATTTGGAAACATTGGGCCGGATCTAGCTATGGCTATTGGTAGTCAAAATTTGTCTTCAATTGTTATTAACAAAGAAAGTGACTTTTGCCTTTTTAATTTCTGTCTCAAGAGAAAAGATGGTCTAAAACAGATTCCATTTTAGATTTCAAGAAACAATGGGTGGATAAATAGATAAAAGTCATGATATTCAAGGTTATGAATAAAGGCTAGGAAGTCGTCGGCAGCCGTCCGTCTCGAGAGACGATGGTGTAGCTTCTTAAGAGTCTATCTGCACTGCCGAGAATGGCTGTGCAGTCCAACTCGGGAGTGACACGGTATCTGTCTCCTCCCGTGTTGAATCGACATCTTGTGATGACGCTGGAGTGTCCTCTCCAGTGAAGCTGAAGCTACAGAGCCTGGGCAGGGTGATATGGAGGGTCTGCTGTTGCCCATGCAGCAGACCCCCCCTCTCTTCGCAGCTGAAGGATTCAAGGGAAAGACGGAGTCAATACAGCTTGGCTTCAGGTGCGCCGCAGGAGTTGCCGGTGTTGACTACAACGTCAAACCGCCTTAGGGACTCCGGCTCCGGATTTTCTATCGGGGTTTACTCCCTTAGCCTTTCCCCTGAAGAGGTATGCCGCAAGGCAGCGGAGGTTTTTTGGAGTCAGAGTTTTCCTTCTCTGATGGAAAGGCTAGGAAGTAAAATATAAATAAATACCACAAAGTTTATCAGGTGTCTTCTTTTTTCATGAGTTATAATTAAAAATAGTTTAGGTATAGGTGATGCTGGCTTTGTTTTTTGTTTGTTTGTTTTTGCATCTACATCATGAAAAAAAAACACGACAATGCTGAAGTTACAGGTTTTATCTATAAATATTTATAATCCTCAATAGTATGGGCTGAAATTTCCCCAAATCTGGAGTTTCATATTTAGGATAGCCAAAATTAACTTAGCACCTCAGAAATATATGCTGCTATTGTCTACCGATGTAAATTTTAAAAAACTGCAAGCAAAATAATATTGTGCAAACCAAAATTTCTTCAACAAGCACCATGGGGAGCTCCTGGAAATGCAGCAGCAGAGCACCTGCGTCACTGCTGGCCACAGGCCCTGGGCCGCAGAGGTGGGGGTTTGCAGCAGCCAGCAGGCACAGACTTGTTCACGTACCCCGAGACAAGCTCTGAGGACTCACAGAAACACTTTGCAGAGGAACCTTGCCATGTGCTGAATCCTGCGTAACCAGTTTTTTTGTTGCTGTTTCTTAGAGGGGCAGGGATCAAATGTCCAAACAGCAAAATACAAGTCTACATTTGAACATAAACTAATTTATTTCCACAGGCTGCTGTTAGTAACTAACACTACTCAAGCTCAGAATATCGTCCATGGCTTGAGGGCAAAAAAAAAAAAGTCACTTCAAGATGGCAGGTCAAAAAAATGTGGAAGAAATCAGTTTCAATACACACATTATCAGGGAAGGAATGATAAGAGAGAGCGAGAAGGGTAGGCAGCAACTGAACTGCCCACACTGCCTACCCCAAATTCTCCATACCCTTTGGAAGCATGAATGATGTTACTGGCATTGAAACAAGGTTCCATACTAATGTTGTATCCAGCTGAGAAGCTGGGAGGAAGAAGGATGTGGCTCAACCAACTCAGTACCGGAAATAATCTTAAGTTTCCATACATGGAATCCATCCATAAATATCACCAACAAAATGAGGTTAGGAGGAGTGAAGATGAAGGTCACAGAAATACTGGCCTCAGGCAGTCCTAGAAGAATTCTCCCTCTGCGCTTCCATGCAAACATCCTTCCCTGGTTACCAGCACAATGAATATTTGGGCACTGCCTTCAAATAAGGAATGAAAGCTCTTGAGGAGCTGGACATAGTGCCATCTTCACATTTAGGATATTATCTTCAAAGTTTGAAGAGACTTAATACCTATTTATAGAACCAAAAGAAAAAGAGAAAATGGCATCATTTTGCTTGCTTCCGAGTTGTTTTAACTTTCAATTTTAAGCTTTTCACTACAGGAAAACCTCTGTAACATTTTTGTTTTTTAATAATTTGCTAACTTTTTCTATTACATGCATACAAAGTAAGCCTAGAATTCTTTCCTCCTTTTTTTCTGCCCCCCCCCCCCCCCATTTATCTTCGTTAGGTTTGAATGAAGAATGGCCATATTGGGAAATGCCTGCATTTTGCAGCCTTTCATTGCTCTGCTTCTATTCTTTCTCAAATTAGTAACTCAGTTCTTCAGTGTTTATGTATCCCAGTGAAATAACTTTGTTATTTTGTACACACACAAGCACACACATAACCATATGCATGCACACACCCTTTGAATAGCTCTTTTTTCAACAAGGCAAATTAAAATCATGTCGAATTTAAACTCACATATATTTCTATAAAATTTAAAAAATGGATATGTCATTCTGGGTTCAAAAATTAAAGAAAATGGTTTAAATTATAGAAAAAAATCTACAGCTCCCCAGAGGCTGAAATATTATAATAATGATTTTCATAATTCAAGTGAATACATAATTACTAGACATGAACAGGGGGAGATTTATAATTTGCTAAACTAAACCAAAAAAAAATCAGTGGCAATCAGTATAAGAAAATGAACCCTCTTAGAGTGGAGGTAAATTAATTTTGTTACTGAAATGTCATTATGTTGTCATATTTCCACTCTTATCACTTATTCAAACATATCCACTTTTCCTTCCTAATGTTTTATTGCTAAGATAATTGAACTTCACAGTTTTTATCTCAAGCTTATATTACTTAAAAATCTCTGTGTGCATTATTACAATGAAAGGGCAAAGGTAGAGATAGGACTTATGTAGCTCTCGTCGTTTATGATTGCATTGAAGCTCACAATTGATTATAGCTTTCTAACTTCTCTTTTCCTACTCATTACCCTCTTCATTTTATAGCAGTGTGTCTAGCTATTAGACTACCTTTATTTAGGAGGCACAAAAGGAAAAGACCAAGAAGAATTTGAAAAATAATATATTTTCGTTTTGATGTTTCAATTTAATGCAGGTTTGAAAATGCAGAACTGTCTAAGGTATACTAAATATTCATTAGGCAGTTTAGCTTTTACTAAGTTCTAAATGAAAATGACCCAGCAAAATCAAATTGAAATTTCATAGAGCACTTTTCAAGTATGGTTCTAAAACATACATTAAACAAAATGCATTCATTTGAATGCAAGCCTCTCTCTCTGTCTAGAATACACACACACCCTAGGGTCTATTATGCTTTCAGTTCAATGCCTCCAAAATGTGTGTGGTGTGGATCAAATAAATAGTTCAACAGCTTTCATAAGCAAACAATCTTATGGTCTGGTACATCAACAAACCTCTTGTGCTATTTCTTTATGCTTCCCCACTTACAAAGGTTAACGCAAATTTCATTTGAATTCAAGCAAAATATTCTGCATTATTTTCTACATAGACAAATCTGTTCAGAAAGAGCCCATCAGAATATATCCATGTGAATCCAACAGCGCTATATGGGCTTGCAGAACCATAGCAAAATATGCTCACTTTTAGAAATCAGACCTGCCACTGGCTGGTCCTGGAGTCATGGTACTTAGAGGAGGAAGGGTTCTATAAGTTATGTAGCCCAACTCTGCAATTTAGAAAAAAAAAAAAAAAAAAGGTAGAATTTAATATGCATTCAAAATAAACTATTATGTCATTTAAATTATATCCTTCTTTACTTTTGATACTATTCTTCATCTTGTTGTGTACTTTATTTGATATCAATATAAGCACTCTAGCTTTCTTATCCTTACAGGTTTCATGATATATATTTTTGTACCCTTTTACTTTTGATTTATTTGTGTGTTTATATACAAAATGTGTTCATTTTATAGAACCTGTAAATGGGTCCTGCTTTTTGATCCAGTATGACGATCTCTGCCTTTTAATTGGGATATTAGTCCCCTTGAACTTAATGTAATTATTTTATTGTTGTTATTTTTCCATCTGTTTTTTCCAAAACTTTTCTTCCTCCTTTCACCTGCTTAGTTTAATAAAAGATTTATTTTTTATTTTTTATTTTTAAAATATTTTTATTTATTTATTTTTAGAGAGAGGGGAAGGGAGGGAGAAGGAGGAGAAAAACATCAGTGTGTGGTTGCCTCTCGCACGTCCCCGACTGGGACCTGGTGCACAACACAGGCACGTGCCCTGACTGGGAATGGAGCCGGCAACCCTTTGATTCACAGGCTGGTGCTCAATCCACTGAGCCACACCAGCCAGGGGGATAATAAAAATTTTTTTCAATAAAAATTTTATTTTAGAACAGTTTTATATGTAATTTAGAAAAAATTGTAAAGATAATTCAGAGCTCTAATATACCAAACACCTGGTTTTTCCTATTTTTCATAAAGGTTTATTTCCATTTGAGGATGTGTTTACTGATTTTTAGAAAGAAAAGAAGGAAGAAAGAGAGGGAGAAACATCTATGTGAGAGATAAACATCCACCTGTTGCCTTCTGCACCTGCCCTGGCTCCAACCAGGGATTGAACCTATAACCTAGGTATGTGCCCTGGCCAGGAATCAAACCAGAGACCTTTCCGTGTACGGGATGATTCTCCAAACAACTGAGCCACACCAGCCAGGGCCAGTTTTCCCTATTGTTAACATCTAACATAAGCATGGTACATTTATTAATGAGCCAATATTGATACACTATTACTAATTAAAGCCCTACTTTATGCAGATTTCCCTAGAGTTTACCTAATGTCTTCTATCTGTTCCAACATCCCTTTCAGGATACCATTTTACCTTTAGTTATCATGTGTCCTCAAGCTCTCCTAGCTGTGACAGTTTCTCAGACTCTCCTCATTTTGCATGGCCTTGATAGTTAAGGAGAGTATTAGTCAGGTATTCTGTAGAATGCTCCCCAATGGACGTCCATCTAATGCTTCATTCATGGTTAAACTGGGCTTACATAATTTGTAAAGCAGGCCACAAATGTAAAGTATCATTTCATCCCATATATCAAGGGTATGTATTATCAACATGACTTACCACTGTTGATGTTGATCTTGATTACTTGGTCGAGGTAGAATTTATCAGACTTCTCTATTGTTAAGTTACTTTTTCTTTCACCTTCCATACTGTACTGTTTGAAAGAAAGTCACTATGTGCACCCCACTCTTAAGCAGTTGGGAGTTATGGTCTTCTCCTTGAAGGAGGGGAATCTATATAAACTATTTGGATTTTTTTTCTGCTCAGGAGATTTGTGTGTCTTTCCCATTTATTTATTTGTATAATCATTTATCTATATGATTATGGACTCATGTACATTAATTTTAATACCGTGGTGTATAATTCAGTACTACTTTATTTTCTTGCTCAAACCTTGTTCCAGTTTTGGCCACTGGGAGAACTTTCCATTGGTTCTTATATTCATTTGACATACTGTCATCATTGTGTGCATCCATGTGTGTGTGCTTGTATGTGTGAGAGTAATTTGTTTCTTTGGGTGGGAGAGGGGGCTGGTTAGCATTTCCTTGCTCTCTGGTACCACAAGATGTCCAGGGTCATCTTTTGTTTTTCCTTTCCCAGTCCTAGAATTAGCTATTTCTCCAAGAAGCCCTGGTTCATTTTTTTAGAGTAGTATTAGAAACCAAGGTCTGGATACTAGGTGTGCTCATTGCTACTGGGGTATCATTGCTTCTAGGCCCTCTTCACACAGCAAGGAAATATATGTAACTATATATACATATACTAAGATAAACGAGTTCATACTGACATCTCCAACTACAATCCATTTCCACATTGATCATTCTAACCTTTTCCCCTTGCTTTGTGTAACCTCCTACTCAAACAGTGAAAAACTTGGATCCCACGCTGTCATGCAGTTACTTAATTGTGCAGTTCCAGTTTACATGTTTAACAATATCAGAATTGTTTACCCACACCTCTGTGGAAAAGAACTTTATCAACTAGAATATAGTGCTTCTGTACAGATTCTTTTGCTTTTTGTCTTATATAATCCACTCATTTCCAAAGTTCCTTAGGTCAGCAACTTTTTCCCATACTCCCTGTAGTGAACTTGTTTTAAACATGTGCGATAAAAAATATATCATTTTGTCACATTTCTGCATTTCATACTGAGAACCCACAGTGTTCTAATGGTTTTAAAAAGTGTTTGCATATGTTAAAATTTACTCTTGCATTGTAAAGATTTATAGGTTTTGACAAAAGCAAGGTATTCTAAAATATCATTGCCCTGTATTTCACTTATTCAGACTTTCCTCCTCCCAAAAACTCTTGGCAGCCACTGATCCTATAAGGTTTGCTTTTTCCAGGATCCATAATTGGAATCATGAAGTATGTAGCCATTTCAGACTGGTTTCTTTTACATTGCAATGTGCATTTAAGCGTGTCTTTTTTTGCCTTATGATTCATTTCTTTTTATCATGGAATAATAATCCATAGTATGGGTATAACACAGTTTGTATATCATTTCACCTATTGAAGGGCATCTGGTGTGCTTCTAGTTTTTGGTAACTACAAATAAAGCTGCTATAAAACATTCATGTGCAGGTTTTTATATAGACACATTCTCAGATCAGTTTAGTAAATAAATAGTACAATTACTAAATTGTATGATAAGATTATGTTCAACATGGTCAGAAATTGCCAATGAACTTCCAAAATGTCTATACTAATTTGCATTCTCACCATCAAGAATGAAAATTCCTGTTGCTCATCCTTGACAGCAATTGGTATTGTCAGGTTTGAGTTATTTTGTTTGGGTGACGTTTTGTTCTTTTAATAGATGTGTAGGAATATCTCCTTGCAGTTTTAATTTGTAATTCTTAATGCCAGATGATGTTGAACGTATGTCATTTACTTATTTGATATCTGTATATCTTCTTTGGTGAGGTGTCTGCGCAGCTCTTTCACCCATTTTTAATGAGGTTTTTATTTTCTTACTGTTGAGTTTAAGACTTCTTCATATATTTTAGGTACAAGTCCTTTATCAGATAAGTATTTGCAAATATATGCTCCCAGATCGTAGCTTATTGTTTCAGTCTCTTGACAATGTCTTTTGCAGTGCAGAAGTTTCTAACTTTAATTAATTACAATGCATCAGTGTTTTCTTTCATGACTCTTGCTACTCATGTTGCATATAAAAACTCACCACCAAATCCAAGGTTACCTAGACTTTCTCTTATATTTTTTTCAAGTTTTATAGTCTTGCATTTTATACTTAGGCCTATGATTTTTTTTAGGTTATTCTTATAAAAGTTGTGAAATCTGTGCTAGAGTCACTTTTTTTTTTTGCATATGGACATCCAATTGTTTCAGCACCATTTGTTAAAAAGACTGTTCTTTTTCCACGGAATTGCTGGGCTAAGCAAAATAATGCCCCCCTCCTCCCAAAATGTTTACATCCTAATCCCCAGGATGTGTGTATATATTAGGTTACATTGTAAAGGTGAGTTGAATTTGCAGATAGAATTAAGATCACTAATCAGATGATCTTGAGATAGAAAGGTTATTCTGAATTATCTAGGTGGGTCCACTATAATCACAAGGGTCCTTAAAAATAGAAGAGGGAGGCAGAAGATAATGGAAGCAGTGTTAGACTGATGTAATATGAAAAGTCTTGACTGGCTATTCCTGACTTTAAAGATGGATTTGCCCATCAGCCAGGTAATGTGTGTCTCTAGAAGCTGCAACAGGCAAGTAATTGGAATGTCCCCTGGATTTGCCCATCAGCCAGGTAATGTGTGTCTCTAGAAGCTGCAACAGGCAAGTAATTGGAATGTCTCCTAGAATCTCCTGAAAGGAACTCAACCCTAAAGACAACTTGATTTTAGCCCAATGAGACCCATATCAGACATCTGAACTCCAAAACTGTGATATAATCAATTTGTGTTGCGTAAGCCCCCAAGTTTGTGGTAATTAAGTATCACAGAAATAATAAACTAATACAATTGCCTTTGCTTCTTTGTCAAAGATAAGTGACTATATTTCTATGGACCTATTTATGGATTTTCTATTCTTTTCAATTGATCTATGTGCCTATTATATCACCAATACTGTGCTGTCGGGATTACTGTAGCTTTATAGTAAGTCTTGAAATTGAATGATATTCTTCTTGGGTTTTTTGTTGTTGTTGTTGGCTATTTTAGGTTATTTGACTTTCCACATAAACTTTGGAATAAATTTGTTAATATTTATGAAATAGCTTGCTGGAATTTTAATTAGAAGTGTGCTGAAGATCAAGTTGGGAAGGCTTAACAGTATTGAGCCGTCCAATCCATGAACACAGTATATCTTTCCCTTTATTTAGGTTTCCTTTAATTTCTTTCAACAGAATTTTGTAGTTTTCTGCATATAAATCCTGTATATGTGTTGTTATATTTATACATAAACATTTGCTTTTTTTATTCTATTGTAACTGGGTTTTTTAATTCTTCACATTCCAATTGTTTGTTGCCAGTATATAGGAAAGCACTGACTTTTGTATACTAACTTTTATATACTAACCTCATATCCTAAACTACTCACATAATAGGTGCATGAGTTTTTTGTTTGTTTTTGGGGGCAATTGAAGGGGGTAGTTCTACATATATAACCATGTCATCTGAAAATAAAGACCCTTTATTTTTCTCCATCTAATCTGTATACATTTTATTTCCTTTCCTTGTGCAATTGAACTAGTTAGGTCTTCCAATATACTCTTGAATAGAAGTGGTAAGAGAGAGGATGCCTTTGACCTGTTCCTAATTTTAGGGGTAAAGCATCTAGTTTATAACTATTAAATGTAATGTCAGCTATATGGGTTTCTTGTAGACGTTCTTGAGCAAGTTGAGAAGTTCTCTATTCCTAGTTTACTGGGCGCTAAATTATGTTAAGTGCTAATGCTTCTGCATCAATTGCTATAACATGTGGTTTTTCTTTTCTGTTGATGCAGTGAACTATACGAAGTTTCAAATTTCCAACTTGATTTGCATACCTGAAAAAAAATCCCACTTGATCATGGTATATGACTCTTTTTATACAATGTTGACATTGATTTGTTAATATTTTGTTGGCAGTTTTCCATCTATGTCCATGAGAGATAATGGTCTGTAGTTTTCCTTTCCTAAAATGTATGTAACTGGTTTTGGTATTACATCAATTCTGGCCTCATACAATGAGTTTAGAAGTGTTGTCTCTGCTTCTACTTCTTGAAGATATTGTGGAAAACTGGTACAATTTTATCCTTAAGTGTTTGGTAGAATTCAACAATAAAACTGTATGGGCCTGGTGCTTTATTTGGAGGGGGAAAGTTATGAATTATTGATTCAATTTTTAAAATAAGTATATAAGCCTATTCAGATTATTGACTTCTCTTTGTGTGGAATTTGATGGTTTGTGTCTTTCAAAGAATCGGTCCATTTCATCTAAGTTGACCAATTTGTGGGCATAGCACTGGTCAATGTGTTTCAGTTGGTTGAACATTGTCCCATAAAGTGAAAGGTCACCAGTTCCATTCCCAATCAGGGCATGTGCCTGGGTTGCAGCCTGGTTTCCAGATTGGGCTGCAGTTGGAGCACCTGCGAGAGGCAACCAATTGATGTTTCCCCCACATCTGATGTTTCTCTCCATTTCTCCCTCTCTTCCTCTCTCTCTAATAATAAATAAATAAAACTCTTAAAAATTTTGTGGGCATAAAGTTGTTAGAATTTTTAATTATCATTTAAATGTCATAGGATTGATAGTGATGATCCCCATTTCATCTGACATTGATAATATGTGTTTTCTCTTTTTTCTTAGTTAATCTGGCTTAGAGGTTTATCAATTTTATTGATCTTTCCAAAGAACCAGATTTGTTTTTGTTACTTATTTTACTTTCTTTAATTTCATTGATTCCTATTCTAATTTCTACTATTGATTTTCTTCTGTCTGCTTTAGGCTTCAATGACTTTTTTTTTTTTTCCTAAAGTAGTAGACAGGTATCTTTTTCTAAAACCAGCATTAACACATTAAAATTTTATTTGGAGCATTCAGTATATTACATTAATTTTAGCAAATGTATATATGTAGAATTATTTATACAATCTTATTTTACCCTGCTATATATCTCCTTATGTGGTATTTTTTTTCTCTTTTCTTAACTGTTTAGATAAATTTTTTTTCTCATTTTGTTTCCAACTTACTACTTAGAATTTCTATTTTATATTTATATTTTGTAGTTCTTACTTTATGAAGTTAAATTTACATATATTTACAAATATTTAATATACATACATAACATATTATAGTCTAAAGTTCATCAGTATTTCTGTTGTCCTCCTGAACAATTAAAGAACCTACAGCATTTTAGTCCGACTGCCTCTCACACAGTAAGTGCTATTGTTGGAAAGTTTAACTCTATCTTTTTTATTGTTTATATATTTGCTATAGAGTTATTATTTTGTTTCATATAGTTGGTGTTGATTCAGATTACTCCCATAGTTATTAGTTTTATTGCTCTTTTTTATTTATTTCTTATCTGGGATCACTTTTTTCTTTTTTGCCTGAAGTTATTTCTTATAAGACATTACTTGGTGAAGATATGTTGGTGGTAAAATCTATCAGTGTATTTTTTTTTTCTTCTGAGAAATGTCTTTATTTTACCTTATTCTTGGATAATATTTTGCTGGCTATTGGAGTATAGGTTGGCAACTGTTTTCTTTCACACCATTAAAGATAATCTCTTGCCTTCTGTTTTCCATATTTACTGTTGAGGAATCAGATGTCAGTCTCATTCAGGGGTCAGTAAATTATGACCTCCCTACCAAATCTGAATCATTATCTTTCTTTTTTGAAACAAAATTTTATTGGAACACAGCCAATGCTTATTCATTTATAAATTTTCTATGGCTGCCTTTACTATAATGGCAGAATTGAGTATTCACAATGGAAACCATACAGCCCTCAAAACCTGAAGTGTTTACTATCTGTCACTTTACAGAAATAGTTCACTGACTCCTTGTCTATTATTGTTTCTGTTGCCATAATCAGTCTTTCAAAATAATGTCTCTGCAATTTACTGCTCTGCGATTTCAATAGGATTTGTCTAGGTATGGAATTACTATGCTTGTAACTGTGGAGGCTTCTTGAAGATATGGATTGTTGTTAGTTATAGGTTTTGAAAAGTTTTCAGATCTCGCCTCTGCCACTTCCTCCCTCTTTTCCACTTTTTAAAATAAAAATTGTCTCACTCTATGCTCCACATTCCTAATATCATTTCTGTATATGTTCCATAGTTTTGTCTCTTCATTCTCAATTCCAAATGATTTCTGACATTTACCTTCCAGTTCACTTACTATTTTTCTAATTCAATCTACTCCGCAGTTAATACAATCTGCTGAAATTTTATTTTTACTACTATGATTTTTACCTCTAGTGTTTCTATTTGTTTTTTTCAGATGGTTGTATTTTTTTATGTTTTTTCTTTTCATATTTTCAAGCTACTCTCTTAAACATATTAAACATGGGTTTTTCATAGTCCGTAATTCATGTATGTGCATTCTTCACAGGTTTTTTTTGTTTGTTTGCTTGCTTGTTTGTTTTTTGTGGTTTGCTATCTCACGTAGACCCTTATCTCTCAGAATTCTTTGAGACTTGTGATAAATGTAAATTTCTCCAAACAGTACCTGCAATTGTTTCCCTCAGGTGTTTGGGGGCATGACCAGCCCAGGACCACCAGAAACCATAGTATCCACTTGAAAATACTTGGAAAACTGAGCCAATGTAAATTGCAGGCATTTGTTTAACAGTTTTCAAGAAAGGATATTTTTATCTTTTATTAAACAATGGTTTAAGGCAGACTATTTTCCTTACATTCAGGGTGGGATCTGGGGTTGGGGGGTGTATCAAGGGAGGAAGAATCTGGTTTGTTTGTAACTTCCTCTTACCCTCTTATGTAGTAATACTTCTGGAATACTGACTTCACTAAATTTTTTTATTTGATGGTAGTCATCTTTTTAAGGCACTTAAAGAGATGGAAAAATTATTTAACACTCTAAGTTGTTTTCAGCAGAAGGCTAAGTTAGTATATCTAGTCTGCAACATTGGAGTCTAATACTCAAGTCGAAGAAAGGTAAGTCACACAGTTCTGACTGCCCAGAATAAAAAATTTTATTGTTGAATAGCAAATTTTTAAGTATATTGTATTGATTATGTTGTTACAGTAGTTACAATATTTTCCCCTTTGCTCCCTTCTGCCCAGTACCCCCACTTCCCACCAGCAATCCCATCCCCCTTAGTTCATATCCATGGGTCATGCATATAAGTTCTTTGGCTTCACTCTTTCCTATATTATTCTTAACTTCCCCCTGCATATTTTGTGCCAAACAATTATGCTTATTAGTCCATTTCACCCTTTCTCCCCCTCCCCCGTCCCAGCTGATAACCCTCCAAATGATCCCCATACCTATGATTCTGTTCCTATACTGATTTGCTTAGTTGGATTTTGTTTTACTGTTTACATTCAGTGGTTAGTAGTTGTGAGTTTGTTGTCATTTTAGTGTTCATAGTTTTGATCTTTCTCTTAAGTAAGTCCCTTTGACATTTCATATAACAATGACTTGGTGATGATGAACTCTTTTAGCTTTACCTTGTCTGGGAAGCCCTTCATCTGCCCTTCCATTCCAAATGACAGTTTTGCTGGATAGAGTAATCTTGGTTGTACGTCCTTGCTTTTCATCACATTGAATACTGCTTTCCAGTCCCTTCCTGGGTGCAAAGTGTCTTCTGAGAAATCAGCTGATGGTCTTATAGGCACCCCTTTGTAGGTAACTCTCCGCTTCTCTTTTGCAGCTTTTAGGATTTTCTCTTTATCTTGAAATTTTGGCATTTTAATCATGATGTGTCTTGGTGTGGTCCTCTCTGGGTCCAGCTCGCCCAGGACTCTCCATGCTTCCTGGACTTGTATGTCTATTTCCTTCACAAAATTTGGAAAGTTTTTCTCCATTATTTTTTCACATAAGTTTTCAATTTCTTGCTCTTCCTCTTCTTCTTCTGGCACCCCCATGATTTGGATATTGGCACATTTAAAGTTGTCCCAGAGGAGATCCAAGATGGCGGAGGAGTAAGTGAAAGCTACACTAACCTCCTCCCAGGACGAGTCTGGATTTACAACTTAATTTTGGAGAAATCATCTGGAATAATCAACCGAACACTAGCTGGAGAGAAGTCTTATAACCACGGAGAGACAGAAAAGGCCGCTACATCACAACGTGACCAGTAGGGAGTGCGGAGACGCAGAAGGGCTGGCTGGACTCCCACAGGTGGCAGCTGAAGGAACTGAGAAACAGCTCAGCAGCCGGGGATTCCCCCTGAGAAGGGCAGGGTCTAGACCCTCAACTAGGCTTTCCAGCCTACAGCAACAGAGTGAAAAGAAAAATAGTATCCAGCTGTGAAAAGCAAAAAGCCACAGGGTTTCTTGCTAGCCAGAGAGAAACTGCAGGAGAAAAAAACTCTTAAGTGGATCAAATACGAAAATATTTTGGCCCCCACTTACCATGGGCTCTAGCAGAGGGAAGGCAGAGGAGACTAGAGATGCTTGGGGAGAGTTTGGCGCGGTGGCTTTGAGGGGAGAACTGGGGGAGCAGCAGACCAGGTCCTAGTGCTGACTCATCCCCAGTACTGCAGGCAGACCATTTCCCTCCGAGTGGGGTCAGCCTGAGGGGAAGCAAAGGCCCTGCCTACAGGAATTAAGCTGCCACACCCACGGTCCTTAAGCCTGACAGCTACTCAGAGATTAAATAGATTAACAACTAAAGAAGACAGACAAAGGCAGTAGATCCCTGGAAGTCTCCAACAGGCTGCCTAGGGCCAGACTCCTACATGATCTGATGCCACCAGCGGCAGATCCAGGAAGTGCAGATCATTCTAAGAAATAGCAACAAACAATTAGAGTCACAAGAATGAGGAGACAGAGAAACAAACCCCCATTGAAAGAAAAGGTAGAATCCCCAGAAAGAGTGCTAAATGAGATAGAGGGGAGCAAACTATCAGATATGGAATTCAAAACCCGGATTATGGAGAAGCTGAACGAGCTCAGCGGAAACTACAAAGAACTCCAGGGAAACTACAAGGAACTCCAGAAAACTACAAGGAACTTACTGAGAATTACACCAGCATGAAAAGGGACATAGAAGCTATCAGTAAGAGCCAGGAGGAAATAAAGAATACAATTTCTGAATTGAAGAACACAGTAGAAGGAATTAAAAGCAGGCTAGAGGAAGCAGAAGATCGGATCAGCGAGCTGTAGGACAACGTAGACAAAAACTCCCAGACAGTGCAACAAAATGAAAAAAGACTGAACAGGAATGAAGAGGTTCTAAGACAGCTGCAGGACAACATGAAACGTAATACTATTGATATCATAGGAATTCCAGAAGGAGAAGAAGAAAAGCAAGGGATAGAAAACCTCTTTGAAGAACTAATGACAAAAAATTTCCCTAACATGAGAAGAGAAAGAGTCATGCAAGTCCAGGAAGCACAGAGCATCCAAATGAAGAAGAACCCCAACAGGCCCACTTCAAGACACATCATAATTAAAATGGCAACATTCAAAGACAAAGAGAGAATCCTAAAAGCAACAAGAGAGAAACAACTAATAACATACAAGGGAGCTCCAATAAGGCTATCATCAGATTTCTCAGCAGAAACACTACAAGCCAGAGGGAATGGCAAAAAAGATTACACGCAATGAAAAGCAAAGGCCTACAACCAAGAATACTCTACCCAGCAAGGCTCTCATTCAAAATGGAAGGTGAAATAAGAAGTTTCCAAGACAAAAGAAGACTAAAAGAATACATCTCCACCAAACCAGCATTGCAAGAGATGCTGAAGGGTCTGCTTTAAGAAGATGAAGAAACAGGGAGAGACAGAGAGGAACACAAGTACAAATGGGGAAAATGACAATGAATAAGTACCTATCGATAATAACCTTAAATGTAAATGGAGTAAATGCTCCAATCAAAAGACATAGGGTAGCTGAATGGATTAGAAAGCATGACCCACATACCTGCTGTCTACAAGAGACCCACCTTAGAACAAAAGATCTACACAGACTGAAAGTGAAGGGATAGAAAAAATTATTTCAAGCAAATGGACATGAAATAAAAGCTGGGGTAGAAATACTTATATGAGACAAAACAGATTTCACAGCAAAGGCCATAAAAAGAGACAAAGATAGACATTTCATAATACTTAAGGGAAAAATACATAAGGAAGATATAATTCTTGTAAACATATATGCACCCAACATGGGAGCACATAAATATGTAAGGAAAATTTTGAAAGACTCCAGGAAAGATATACACAGTAACACACTCATAGTAGGGGACTTTAATACCCCATTGTCAACAATGGATAGATCTTTGAAGCAAGGAAACATCAAAGATATTGAGGCACTGAACAACACTGTAGATCAAATGGACTTAGTTGATATATATAGAACTTTTCACCCCAAAGAAGCAAAATATACGTTCTTCTCAAGTGCACATGGAACATTTTCAAAGCTAGACCACATGATAGGACACAAATCAAGCCTCAACAAATTCAAGAAAATTGAAATTATATCAAGCATCTTCTCAGATCACAATGGCTTAAAATAGAAAATCAACCTCAAGGAAAAAACTCAAAAACATTCAAACTCATGGAGAATGAATAACATGCTATTAAATAATGAATGGGTTAACAATGACATCAAGGAAGAAATCAAAAAGTTTCTGGAAACTAATGATAATGAACAAACAACAACCCAAAACCTATGGGATACAGCAAAAGCAGTCCTGCGAGGAAAGTTCATTGCAATACAGGCCTACCTAAAAAAAAGATAGAAGAATCTCTAATAAAACATTTAACCCTACAGCTACGAGAACTAGAGGAAGAACAAGCAAAGCCCATATCAAGTAGAGGGAAGGAAATCATCAAGATCAGAGCAGAATTAAATGACATAGAGACTAAACTAACAATTCAGAAGATCAACATAAGTAGGAGCTGGTTCTTTGAAAGGATAAATAAAATTGACAAGCCTTTAACCAGGCTCATCAAGAGAAAAAGAGAGGGGACCCAAATAAATAAAATCAGAAATGAAAGAGGAGAAATCACAACCGATATCACAAAAATAAAAAGAATTGTAAGAAATTATTACGAACAACGGTTTGGCAAGATATTTGACAACCTAGAGGAAATGGACAAATTTCTGGAATCATAGTCTTCCAAAACTGAACCGAGAAGCAGAAAGCCTGAATAGACCAATAACAACTAGTGAAATTAAAGCAGTAATAAAAAAATTCCCGGCACACAAAAGCCCTGGACCGGATGGCTTCACAGGTGAATTCTACAAAACATTTAGGAAAGAACTAACTCCTGTCTTCCTCAGACTATTCCAAAAGATCCAAGAAGAGGGAAGACTCCCAAACTGATTCTATGAAGCGAGTATTACCCTAATTTCAAAACCAGGTCAAGACACAACAAAGAAAGAAAACTACAGGCCAATATCGCTGATGAACGAACATAGATGCTGAAATCCTCAACAAAATATTGGCAAACCGGATCCACCTACACATTAAAAAGATCATACAGCACCATCAACTGGGATTCATCCCAGGGATCCAAGGATGGTTTAATATTCTCAAATCAATTAACGTAATACACCACAAACAAAATGAAAAACAAAAAACACATGATCATATCAATAGATGCAGAAAAGGCATTTGATAAAGTATGACACCCATTTATGATAAAAACTCTCAGCAAAATGAGAATAGAGGGGGCATACCTCAACATAATAAAAGCCATATATGAGAAACCTGAAGCCAACATCATACTCAATGGGCAAAAACTGAGACCATTCCCCCTGAGGTCAGGAACAAGACAAGGATGTCCTCTCTCTCCAAGCCTATTCAACATAGTCTGAAAGTTCTAGCCACAGCAATCAGACAAGAAAGAGAAATAAAAAGCATCCAAATTGGAAAACAGGAAGTAAAACTATCATTATTTGCAGATGACATGATAGTGTACATAGAAAACCCTATAGACTCCACAAAAAAACTACTCGACCTAATAAGTGAATTCGGCAAAATAGCAGGATACAAAGTCAGTATTCAGAAATGGAAGGCATTTCTCTACACCAACAATAAAATCTCAGAGATAGAAACAAAAAAAAGAAAGAAAGAAAGAAAATCGCATTTACCATAGCAACAAGAAAAATAAAGTGCCTAGGAATAAACTTAACCAAGGAGGTAAAAGACCTGTACTCAGAAAACTACATAACAATGAAGAAAGAAATTAAGGAAGGTACAAATAAATGGAAGCATATTCCATGTTCATGAATGGGAAGAATCAACATCATTAAAATGTTCATACTACCCATAGCAATTTAAAGATTCAATGCAACCCCTATTAAAATACCAATGACATAATTCACAGACCTAAAACAAATACTTCAAAAATTCATATGGAACCAAAAAAGACCCTGAATAGCCACAGTAATCTTGAGGAAGAAGAATACAGTAGGAGGAATCACAATACCTGATATGAAACTATACTACAAGGCTACGGTAATCAAAAGAGTCTGATACTGGCATAAGAACAGACATAGAGATCAATGGAACAGAATAGAGAGCCCAGAAGTAAACCCAGGTTTATATGGTCAACTAATATTTGACACAGGGGGAAAGAACATTAAATGGAGTGAAAAGAGCCTCTTCAACAAATGGTGTTGGGAGAACTGGACAGAGACATGCAAAAAAATGAAACTAGACCACCAACTTACACCATACACCAGAATAAACTCAAGATGGATCAAAGACTTAAATGTAACCCGTGGCACAATAAAAGCCCTAGAGGAAAACATAGGCAGGAAAATTTCAGATATCCCGCGTAGCAATATTTTCATTGATATATCTCCTAAGGCAAGGGAAATAAAAAGGAATAAACAAATGGGACTACATCAAACTAAAGAGTTTCTGCTCAGCAAAAGAAAACATCAGCTAGATAAAAAGGGAACCAACTATTTGGGAAAATATATTTGCCAATGATACCTCAGACAAGGTATCTCCAAAATATATAAATAACTTATACGACTCAATACAAAGAAGACAGACAACCGAATTAAAAAATTGGCAAAGGACCTGAACAAATACTTCTCCAAAGAGGACATACAGAGTGTCCATAGACATATGAAAGGATGCTCAACATCAGTAGCCATCAGAGAGGTGCAAATAAAAACCACAATGAGATACTAACTCACACCAGTCAGAATGGCCATCATCAACAAATCAACAAAAAATTTGTCCTGGTGAAGATGCGGAGAAATGGGAACCCTGGTGCATTCCTGGTGGGAATGCAGACTGGTACAGTCACTATGGAAAACTGTTTGGAATTTCCTCAAAAAACTAAAAATGGAACTGCCTTTGGAACCAGCAATTCCATTGCTAGGATTATATCCGAAAAATCCTGAAACACCAATTCAAAACAACCTATGCATCCCTATGTTCATAGCCAAGTGCTGGAAACAACCTAAGTGCCCATCTGTAGATGAGTGAATCAAAAAACTGTGGTACATTTACACAATGGAGTACTATGTAGCAGAAAGAAGGAACTTCTACCATTTGCAACAACATGGATGGAACTAGAGAGAATTATGCTTAGTGAAATAATCCAGGCAACGAAAGAAAAATACCTTATGCTGTCACCTATTACCAGAAACTAATGAAAAACAAAAACAAATGAGCAAAATTGAACCAGAGGTATATAAACAAGGAATAAACTAACAGTAACAAGGGGGGAGGCAGGAGGGAGAGAAGGGGGTAAGAAGGGGAAGGGTCTAGTCAAAGAACATGTATAAATGACCCATGTACATGGACAACTGGGTGGGGATTGAATGTGGGAGAAGGGGGGGCTGAGTGCAGGGAAGCAAGAGGGGGAAAAAATTGGGACAACTGTAATGGAAAAACAAACAAACAAATTTTTAGTGGGGGAAAAGATGTAAATATGAAGAATGGAAATGCAAGTTCAGTGAATATTAGAAGGACAAGGATTTTCCTTCACACTGTATATTTTTCTCCTTATCTGATCCCTCCAGAGTTTGGCATTCTAAGGAAGTAAGTAATGACATAAGTTTCTTTGCATAAAACTAATAAGACCAGTTGTTAATACAGGTTTTTTTTTTTTTTTGACCAAGACGTTGACCGGAATGTCATGCCTAAAGGAGACATGCTTGGGCTCTGGTTGTTACCAAAAAGCCCTGAGGAACTTGGAATGACTTTTGAAGGTAATAAAAGCCCACGAAATAAAAGGCCTGGTACCATGGTTGGTTGTGTGGTCCACAGCAATCTTTCCAGGGAAGGAATGAAGGTTGTTTTCCTGAAAGATGGCTAGAAGGGACCTTAAGGCACAATGGAAAACCAGAAGGACTTGGAATAGACAGGTGTGTACAGGCAAGGCTGAATGCCAGTTATGTGGCTCAGCTTCTGTGCCCTGAAGGGCAGACTGAAGGTCACCCTAAATGTTCCTTGGGTAAGTTCCAGCAAAGCACATCTAAAGATCATAACTGGTCATTGGCTGCTCTTGTTGTGTGTATGCAAATGAACAGGATAAATTAAAAATGGACTTAATGCAGTCCTTTTAATGACAAGGAGGGTAATCTTAGGGAGAAAAATTGTGATTCAAGGAAAATCACAATGCTCCATGGTAGACTATAAAGTAGTGCAGCTTACGGTCTTTAAAGTTTTTTTTTTTTTTTTCAGTTAAAATTTGTTTTTATTTGAAAGTTAAACTATGTGTATGGTATCATCAAAGATGTTTAATTTACAGGCAAGAAGAATGTCAAATGCCTTGCAACTGGATGTCTTTCCAATAAGACCGTCTTACAGATTTTGAGACTTGTTTGTGGGTTATGTTACATAAATTAACATGTGTTTTCTGTTTTCAAAAGGCATAAGCCTGTGATCTCATTACCTGAGTGATTGTCTGTACGTATAGGCCTCACGTAATCCTGTCTGCAGCACTGCCTCCTGAAACTCAGTGGTTTGGCTGAACTAAGTGGCTGGGTTGGTGAAGAATGGGGTCCTCTGTGGGCTTCACTTTAAAACTGGTTTCTCTTTTCTGTCCTAATGGGTTGGACAAAAAGGGCCCAGAGGTCTGATAGAGGGGAAACCTAAAATATTTTTCTCAGCCCAAACTAAGTATAATGGGCAAAAGGGTTTTGGACAGGTGAGATGTGCCTGGTACACCTTCCTGCAAAGAAGCCCTTCTTTTCCCTAAAGTAGGACATTGAAAAATTAATCCCTGCCTTTTGTCATCAAGTGGTAATGGATTGAGTGATGTCTTTTAACCCTTTTGCCAAATCTGTTGGCCCCAGAATACAACAAGGATGCCAGCCTGTTAAACCAAGCACGCCATTGTCCGGGGACAGCCAACTGATCTGGAGTCTGCACGATCCTTTCCGATGTGGGAAGGCCACCCTCCCCTCCACATCCCCACTCTTATTAGGGATTTCTGGACCCAAGGGTAGGTAGGATGATGACCATGTCTAGCTTGAAGCTAGAGAAGCTCGAGACCTTTGCCCATTGTCCCTTATAAGATTATAAAGGGTCTTAAGTCTGAGAGGGAGGGATTGTTATTTTTTATTGTTAAAATAATTAATTAATTTTTTTTTTTAAAGAAGAATATATGATAGGATGAAGCGGGAGAGCTTGTATGTATGACATGGGCATGGACTTGGGTGCTGGGCGGAGGGGAGCAAAGGGGAAAAAATTGGAACTATTGTAACAATATAATCAATAAAATATACTTTAAAAAATAATAATAAAGTTGTCCCAGAGGTTCCCAAGCTTCTCCTTATTTTTTTCAATCCTTGTTTCCTCATTCTGTACTGGTTGACGGTTTTTTTCTTTCTTATGTTTCAATTCATTGATCTAAACCCCCAGTTTCTTCCCTTCACCATTGCTTTTGTGTGGATCTTTTTTCCTTTCACTTAGCATACCCTTCACTTCTTCCCTTATGCATTTGTCATACTTAAGGATATCTGTCAAGTCTGTGAGCATCTTTATCACCAGTGTTTTGAATTCTGCATCTGTTAGGTAGTCTATGTCTTCATCTGTTAGGTTGGCTATCTCCTCGTCACTTAGTTCTCCCACTGGAACCTTGATTTGTTCCCTATTATGGGCCATACTTCTCTGTCTCCTCATCTTGATAGGCTCCTGTGTTTGTTTGCCTCTGTGTCTTAGGTACAGCTGTCGCTTCTGTTATGTTTAAGGGGCAGAGTCTTAGGTATTTGTCAGTACAGGGCGACCTGTTTCACCACGTTGTGGTGCTGTATGTGGAGAAGGGGTCTGAGAGAGAACAATGTCACTTGCCCAGTACTCACCCTTTTTCCAGGCACTTCTCCCACTTCTGTATGGGACTGGTGCCTCTCTAGCTGTTGCCCTGGCTGTCGTTCCCAGAGTGGTTGGGTCTGCGGATGTTTTAGGACCATTAGGGCCCTTTAAACAAGTGAACTCTGCTGAGAGACAGGCAGTTTCTTTCTCCACCGCAACCCCCACTGGTTTACACAGTCAGAAGCAATGAGGCTTGATTTTCTCCAGTGCTGGGACAGTGAGCTGCAGTTTGGTGAGGAGCTGGGAACACTCCCCAGGTGTCCCTCCTGACTCTTTAAAATGTGTAACTGTGCTTTCTGCTGGCCTGCCGCTGCTGCCACCACCACACTACGTACTTTCCACCCTGGTTCTGCCCCTCCTACCTGTCTGGATGAGTATTTCTTCTTTATATCTTTGTTTATTAGACTTCCATGCAGTTTTATTTTCTGGAACTTCTGGTTGTCTTTAGTTTTGAGGTAGTTGTATTCCTTCTTAGTTGTGGAGGGAGATGCAATGTGTCTGTCTATGCCTCCATCTTGGCCAGGAGTCTCCCGCAAACTTTTAAAAGATATTCTTTAAAAGAAATAAAAATTTCCAAAAATTATTTTTAATAAATTAAGGATTCAAAAAATAGTAATGACTAGAATAAATAGAATAAAATAAATATCCACCGATACTCCATAAGGTAGACTGGTTATTAAATATTAAAATTGTGCATTTCAAGCCACAAAAGACTGTCATTTGATTAAAGATTTTAATCAACTTAATCTCAACAATTTATTGAGATGTGCATCGTATTTGACATATTGAATACTTGGAATTTTGCCAGGAAAAAATATATTTAAGCAAATATTAATATGGAATTAATAAATAGTATTTATACAATTGTGCCTTATTGTATTGTCTTGATCACCTGTTAAATGTTAATGTTCATGATATAGGTTTGACCCTTGAAAATAAAATAAACCTTGAGTTATTATCACTTAAAAAAAGAAAAAATTTAATCAGATTCAAGGCCATTTTCACTTCAAATCAGTGTGCCTCAGACAAAAGTCTTTGTTTCATTTAAAATTTTCCCAACTGCCCTACTTCCTAAACACCAAGGGAATCCCAGCTGCTATCCTGGTATTTAAGCCCAAATCTTTGGCATTATCTTTACTTTTGAATCTTTCTTCTTCCACATGTACTCATTTATCAACTTGAGCAGCTTCCTTTTCTCTGTCAATCCCTTTTTGGGGCCTGGTTACTTCCTGATTAGAATATTAGCAGTCTGATTCTGGCTTTCTAGTCTCCAGCATCTACCTATGAAGTTTCTAACCTTTTATAAAACACATAGATAAACTACAACCCACTAAACACACAATTCATCTGTAGGTTTTTTTAGGCATCTTTCTATATAAATAGTCAAAGGAAGTCTGAATAGTGGTGCCTCTAAGAGAAGAAGATTCTAAAATTAAGGTAAGGGGATAGTAAATTTAGTTTTATATGTAATATATTGACTTTCTAGAAAGAAATATACCCTTGTCCCACTTAGGCAATATAAATTAAAATATAAAGAAAATACTCATGCTTACTGTCATAGCAATGTCTACACTTTCCCTCTTTGTAGTGACTTTCCTTTATCCCCACATATTTTGAGTTTTTCTATAGTTTCCCTTTAACATTTTACCCTTGGATTTTGTAATCCAGTTCATAGGTCAAAACTCCCCTGTCCCTGTTTTTCCATGCCATCTGTATTCAGGCTCAAAGCAGAGAATCATTCATTCAAGATGCATTTCCTTTACTCACCTGTCAAGGTGGGAGGTTGAATACAATATTTTAAACAGGATTCCCATTGTTCTCCTTTCACAATTAATTTTCTAAATGTTGTCTCAAAAGCTTTTACATGCCTTACTTTTCTGTTCTCTGTAGTTGGTTAATATTTTCCACATGAACCTTCTCTTCTACATGGTCTAGAGTCCTAATATTTTCAATTCTTAATCTTCACCTCATGGCCTTTCAACCCAAATCCTGACTGTACTGGTGGCTGTCTTTGTAACTGTATCCATTTTCAAACAGCCATCAGAGTTACCCAGAATGAAATTCAGAAAGACATAGAAATAGAGACTATCGAGTTAAGGTTAGGAGGTATAGAAGATAGAGTGAGAAAGTTCAACACCTGAAGTTGCAAAAAAGAGACAATAGAGACGAGTGGGAGGACAAAACATTTGAAGAGATAATGAACATAAGAGACATGGGTCCTCACACTCAGGAAACATAACAAACCCTCCAAAAGGTTAAATAAAAAGAAATATACTTAATGTATTACAATGACAAAGAGAAAGTTTAAGTGAAGCGAGAGAGAAAAGACAGAATATCTAATGAGGGATAATCACAGAGATAGCTGATTTTTAAATGAGACGCAGTGGAATGTCTATAAAGTACTGAGAGAGGGTCAACCTTGAATTGTATACACTCAGTGGAATGTTTTCAGAATAAAGACAAAATAAAGGCAAACAGAAAACCAAGTGTTCCATGAACAGACCCTCAGTAAACTACCTGCTGAAGTTTACTTCAGGAAGAAGAAAAATAATTCTAGAAGATGGTTTGAGATTCAAGAAGAATTGTTAGCAATAAAAATTATTGTTAATATACAGGTAAATTTGAACAAACTCTAATTGTATGAAACTAATACTGTCTTAGCTTTCCATTGCTACCAGAACAAATTATCATAAATATAATAGCTAAAACAACAACAACAACTGTGTCCTGGCCAGTGTGGCTCACTTTGTTAGAGCGTCGTCCCATAAACCTAAAAGTCACAGGTTCAATCCCTGGTCAGGACACATACCTACCTTATGGTTTGGTCCCTGTGGGGGTGCATATGAGAGGCAACTGATTGATGTTTTCCTCTCATTTCAATGTTCCTCTCCCTGTTTCTTTCTCCTTCCCTTCCCCTCTCTCTAAAATCAATAAGCATGTTCATAGGTGAGAATATTTTTTAATATATTTTAAAAATATAAGAAACCCAACAAAAAAAATTTCTTTCTTCGGGACTTGGAACTTGGAGGGTATAATCCTGAAGATGCTGGTGTGAGAAACACTCACAATAAAAACCGGGACACAGGACTTGAGCAGTAAAGCAAAGCCTTTATTCACGAGTCTGCAGAGCCGGGCGCACCCTCACAGCCAGGAGAATGTGTGCGCCAAGTAGACAAAGGAAACTGGTTTTATAGTCTTAGCTTCCCCACCCTGAAATTGCCATCCTAAAGTGATTATCTTCTCCACCCTAAAATTGCCACCCTAAAGTGATTATCTTCTCCACCCTAAAATTGCCACCCTAAAGTGATTATCTTCCTTGCCCTAAAGTGAGAGCGATTAGCTTCACCACCCTAATGCAATTAGCTCCCTCTCCCCTCTCCTTCTTCCCCGTTTCTCCATTACTGGTTACTCCAGAGTTACAATCTAACACAGTTATCTAAATGCCCCTTTTGTGATTTGTAGATATGCCAGTGCTGTTAACTCCCTTCTCAGAGATCCTCTAATTACATTTGCCCTTAAGACCCTTTAGTCACACTTGCCCTTTGTTACTAATGACTTTTCCTACTGGTTTGGGAGTCACTATGTCCTTATTTCTAACACTGGGAACCACCAGAGTCGCTTCTGTTACACCCTGGCTGGTTTGGCTCAGTGGATTGAGCGTCGGCCTGCGAGCTAAGTGTCGCTGGTTCGATCTTCCAGTCAGGGCACATCAGAGAAGGAAAACTCTGACTCCAAAAAACCTCCGCTGCCTTGCGGCATACCTCTTCAGGGGAAAGGCTAAGGGAGTAAACCCCGATAGAAAATCCGGAGCCGGAGTCCCTAAGGCGGTTTGACGTTGTAGTCAACACCGGCAACTCCTGCGGCGCACCTGAAGCCAAGCTGTATTGACTCCGTCTTTCCCTTGGACCCTTCAGCTGTGAAGAGAGGGAGGGGTCTGCTGCATGGGCAACAGCAGACCCTCCATATCACCCTGCCCAGGCTCTGTAGCTTCAGCTTCACTGGAGAGGAAACTCCAGCGTCATCGCAAGATGTCGATTCAACACGGGAGGAGACAGATACCGTGTCACTCCCGAGTCGGACTGCACAGCCATTCTCGGCGGTGCAGATAGACTCTTAAGAAGCTACACCATCGTCTCTCGAGACGGACGGCTGCCGACGACTCTGTCAAACTAGGTACCTGTCTGGTTTCTGGAGATAAAATAAGGAATAGGATAACCTTGATCCTTACTTTTGTGCACTTACATCCTAAAGAGAAAGATAAATATAAAAAATTAAAAAAATAAATAAGCTAATTTACTATATTAAGTTTCATAAAGAAACTAGAACAAAATAGCAAAATAAAGAATGATTGGGAGCTCCCCAGATTATGAATGGGAGGTCAGTTTAAGTGCTACTTTAGATAAGGTGATCCAGTTGTGTCACTTATGGGAAGAGACTTCTGAGTTAAAGTTTAAATAATGAGAAGGAACAGTAATTGTTCTGGGCAGAGAAAGCAGCTGAGGGAAAGCTCCCAATTTGGGTTAATGGTTGGCGTATACAAAGCACCAAAAGCAGATTAATGGAACAGGAGTTGAGTAAATGATAACAAAAAAACCAACCAAACAAACAAACAAAAAAAAAAAACAAAAAAAATAGGAGAGGAGGAATTACCAATTCATATTTTTGCATTGTTTCAAAATATTTTATGATATATGATGGTTAATTTTACATATCAACTTGACAGGACCAAGGTGATACCCAGATACCTGGTTAAACATTAGCCCAGGTATGTTGCTGTAGGTGTTTCTAGATGTCATTAACATTTGAATCGGTAGACAGAGTAAAGATTACGCACACACACACACACATACACACCCCTCCCCCACCCCATGGGTCTTATCCAATCTCTTTAAGGCCTGAACAGAACAGAAGGGCTGAGTAGAGAACTTGTTCTTCCTGCCTCAGTGTCTCCGACTGGGGCATTGGTCCTCTCCTGCCTTCTGGCTCAGACTCAGACTTGATGTACATGACTAGCTATCCTATTTCTTAAGCCTCCAGTCTTGGACTGGAACTTGGCCATCTCCTGGGTCTCCAGCCTATTGTCTGCAGATCTAGGGACTTAGCCTCCATCATCACATGAGCCAATTTGTTACAGAGGAAACCTAGCCGCAGATTCCATTAGTCCCATCTGGGCTCGCCAAAAGTGTTACAGAGCGAAAGGGGGATCTTTCACATGGCGCCTTGGTGTAAAACCCAACAGCTAGTGTTGAGGAAAACAGGTCTTTATTTACAATATTCCAACCTGGGGAGGTCAGTGAGCACTTCAGCTCAGAGCCCTGTTCTCCCACAGGACCCAGCACTTCCCTTGCTCCCCAAAAAGCTAGAAGTCAAAAACATGCCTAGAAGTTCCCCATCCCTTATCTGTCAGCTGTCTCTTTCAGGATCTGGGGTATGATGTCATCAGCCTCCGTATAACAGTCCAGGAAAACATGTGCCATGTTGTACTGGATCACTCATGGTTCTCCCTTTGCCCTTTTAAAGCCACATGGTATTCTCCCTTCTCAAAACTGCATGGAGAACTTTCACCTCCTTGCAAACTGCATGGAGAACTTAGCTATAAAATGTCTGCTGCCTATTTTTAAACTCCTGACTGCGTTCTCTGACTCAGTGGGTGTGGTAACCAGTTCTGACCATTCACAGAATCTTGTACAGGCCCTGTATGCTTTCTGTACCATTCCCTGGTCCAAAAACCCCTCCCATCTTCTTGGGGCCTTGGAAGTATTAAAGCCAATTGTGTAACAAAGACACTAGCCACTAGCCATAGGCATGTGAAGGCATCTTAATAGCTGTTTCCTTTTCCCCATCCCCCACCCCGCAGGCTCTGGGGATTTTTGGACACCCCAACTCTGTAACAAATTCCACATAATAAATCTCCTTATGTTTATATCCTATTGTTTCTATTTCTCTAGAGAACCCTGACTAATACAGACACTCATGGATTACTTTTGTATTTTGAAAAATGTTATATTTAAAAAATAAGAAGTATGGTAAAAGTAAGGAATGCACAAATATTGAAAAAGTATTGAACAAGTTTTATGGGGAAGTAATTTGATTTCAACTTTCTCATTGTCAGATGGCAGTAATAATAGTCCCTACCTCTTGGAGTATTGTCAGGGTTAAATAAAAAATGTACTTAGAACAGTGATTGATATAACAATGCCAGGTATCTACTGTCATTGCCAAAGAAAAACAATCACTGAATCTAATTGTTTCCTGATAGGCAGGAGAGTGTGCAAAAGCAGCCAAGAAAGAGTGAACAGAGTGGAAGCATAAAATTTAGGGGAAAAAAGTAGCATTAAAAAATCTAATAAAAAGAAAAATGCTGAAAAGGGAGTGGTCAGAAATTGTAAATGCTGCCAAGAATACACAGGATCTTATTACTACTAAATTCTATATACTCCCCTCTATTGGCATTCAACACTCTTTACTCTGGTGACAGTAATGAGCTCACTTTGCTGTGTTGGCTTCCTTTTGTAGGTATTTTAAATAATTATTATTTGTATAATACCTGAGCATTATTTTTCTCTATGTGGTCTCCTCATCCAGACTCTAATAAAGCTAGAACCATATCTTTATTTTCCCAGACAATAAACTTTTACTTTCTACTCTCTTGCCTCTTTTTGAACACATACACACACACACATAAAAAAAAAAAAAAATTAATATGGACACAGGAGACCGTCAACAGGGATTTGACTGACAAATGTCAGTAAAGACAGAGGTGCAAACTTTCAAATCTTAATTTTAAACATAAACTATCCTTTGCAAATTTTGTTACAAATGCTTTATCCAAGTGCATTCAAACTTATTTGCTTCTCTCCAGAGCTTTGCTTTGATAAATTTTACACTGCATACTTGTCACAGAAAATAATAAAGCAAACACTATCTCTTTTGGATGTAATATGAATTGATCTCTTAATCTACCAACAGGGTATCTTACAGATAGATACTACCTTAAGGAAATTTTTTATTTATATAACTTTCATTGTTTACTTCTATTAACTAATTTAGTAAGTGAAATAGGATGTTTCCCTTTTTTTTTCTTTCTGCTTTATTCAGTTACTTTAGTATCTTCTACCCAGATGAGTACAAATTAGTGGGACTCTTTTATTTTGAAATAGATCATTTTTATGGTTGTAAGCATTGTCAAAGTTTTATAAAAGTTTGGCACATAGCCCATCATACTATAATGAGCATTTCTCTTTTAAAATCCCCCAAAAGCAACAATTAAATTTTATATGATGAAGTAAATCATTTCCATTGCAACGTCTTTCTTGTTTCTTACTTCAGAAATGAGCTTTTATAGTAAAAACCCAAGTCTTTAAAAATATTGTAATATAGATTTGTGCATGATGGGTACAGAAAATAAGTGATAAGTGATGAAAATAAATCTTCATTGTGTTATTATAAAGTGAGTAATTGTATATCTTGAAATATTCATCTTGGTCTTAATTTGAAGGACTCACTTTCCATTGATGATTCTGCTTCTTATTTCTCTGAGAAAACATAAGCAATTTATATATACCTACCATCAAAACACAGAGAAGGAAAACTCTGACTCCAAAAAACCTCCGCTGCCTTGCGGCATACCTCTTCAGGGGAAAGGCTAAGGGAGTAAACCCCGACAGAAAATCCGGAGCCGGAGTCCCTAAGGCGGTTTGACGTTGTAGTCAACACCGCCAACTCCTGCGGCGCACCTGAAGCCAAGTTGTATTGACTCCGTCTTTCCCTTGGACCCTTCAGCTGCGAAGAGAGGGGGTTCTGCTGCATGGGCAACAGCAGACCCTCCATATCACCCTGCCCAGGCTCTGTAGCTTCAGCTTCACTGGAGAGGACACCCCAGTGTCATCGCAAGATGTCGATTCAACACGGGAGGAGACAGATACCGTGTCACTCCCGAGTTGGACTGCACAGCCATTCTCGGCGGTGCAGATAGACTCTTAAGAAGCTACACCATCGTCTCTCGAGACGGACGGCTGCCGACGACCATCAAAACAGCAAACTCACCTGCATCTAAATCCACATTTATATTCTGGTTTCCCTGCTATTACTAGAGATGAATTGTAATAGGAGTCATATTTCCTATCTAACTAAGGCCAATGCCTCCCTATATCCTGTCCCCTCATATATACTCAAATGCATCTGCAATTGTCACCTCTGTCTCATTTATTATCAATTTTCCCTTCTCTACTGGTCGCCAAGAAAGCAGATCTTTGATCCCAACTCTCATTCCAACTACTTCTCTCTTTCTCTGCTTCTTTTATTAGCAAAATTTCACCTAATGAGACTCATCTATACTCACTGTGTTCAATTCTTTTTCTGTTTCCTTGTGAACCTACCATAGACTTTTTTTTTTTTTCTTCCTACCACTCTTGTCCTCAGATCTTGTCAAGGTCACAAATGACTTTCACCTTGCCATATTCAATGGTTTATTCCTATGCTCATTTTATTTGTTCTATCAGCATCCATAGACATAAAGAACTGTTCTTGAAATACTTAGTTACTTGAGACTCAGAAGAATGGTGCCTTAATGCTTTCTTCTACCTCATAAGCCACTCCTCAAGAGGTAACCACACATTGATGTTTCTTTCCCTCCTCTTTCTCTCTCCCTTGCCCGCTCTCTAAAAATAAATAAAAAAATATTTTTAAAAAAGGAAATCCTGAAGTAATAGAAAACAAAATTATTTATCTTGAATGCATACCAAATGATGACAAAACCATACAAAGAAAGTAGTAATTTTAAGCCACTTTATGAGGAGCGTATGTCCCTAATGAAATATATCCAAAGGCAAAAAGAGCTGCAAACGAATGTTAATTTTTGCTTAGTAATTTATTAGCTGCAATATTGTTATTTTTATTTTAAAATTAGTTTATGTATATATGATAATCAAACAAGCATTACATTATTATGGTCCAGAACCAAATTTTCAGTATAAAAGAAAAGAGATATAAACATAAGATCCAAAAAATTAAAATTCGATTATTTTTAGGGTTTTTTTTTGTATTTATATTTGAATTAGAAGAGTGACATAAATTCACTTAACCTAATTGCATTTTTTTCCAAAAAAAATAAAGCTATTTTTAGTTTTGTCCACTAAATAGGCCTAGAAACAATGGGAAGCTAAGAAAAAATGAGCACACTTAGAAGCAGTCTGTGTCATGTAAACACCAGTTCTCACTAAAAGGCATCAGGGTTTCATCAATCAATCAATAACCTAATTTTATAGATCACTGGAAGGAATTATGCGATATGAGCCTGGGTTATCTTGGTGTATTGGAAACTAAGGTCTGCACCAAACTTATGTTGTGTCAAGTGAACCCAATGATCAACATGAAAAACTTACAATTGGCAAATAAAGAGAGATTTTGAAAATCAAAAAGAATAACTAATGCAATAGGTTTAAACCATTAAATCTGTCTTATGAATTCAAAATTATATTTTAAAAGAGATTGGTTAAAAAAGAGTGAGCCAACCTGAGCTGAGGGATCCATATCTCACTCGACACCACTGACAGTAACTAAGCACCAACACCTTACTCTGAAGACTTGACAATTCAATGGAAAGAAGTAAGCATTAATTCTGCCTTTTCTATTTAAACTACTTTGCAGACAATCTAATAGTCCTGTTGATGAAGAAAGAAAAGTTCCACTTTATAACTAAATTTCATAAATTTACAATAGATAATATAATTTTTTTTAAATCACAATTTTCAAACTGATGAAATAAGTGATTCAGGCAGAAACCATCAATGGATGAACCATTAGGTGAAAAGTAGATGGAGGGATTAGGCTGTCAGCACTTGAACCCATTGATCAACCTTAGCAGCACTAAAAGTGGGACTTAAGACATTATGTGCCTTCTGATATATAGCACACAGCACCACCTATAAATTATCCTTGCTATAAAATGCTGAACTTTATCCTAAACAAGTATCTAGGGGGAACCTCTATGTACAGCAGATACAAGAGGAAAAGAAACATACTAAATGATACTATGAGAAAGCAATACATAAATTCAGACTGTGAGATGTTCTTCAATTCAAGAACCAGTATGTTTGTTTGTTTGTTTGTTTAAAACAAGCCAAAGATAGAGAGGGAGAAAATGAGAGAGCAGAAGGAAGAAAATGTTTTTGATTTTGAGAGGTTTCAAGAACATATCAAGAAAATGTCACATGTGGACATTGTTTGGATCTTGATTCAAAGAAAACCATTATAAAAATACATTTTGGAGATAACTGGGGTAAATTTGGTTATAGTACTGGGAATTAGGTTAATTTTGTCCATATTTATTTAGAAAAAATATACCTAAATGTGTAGCAGTAAAATGACATGACTTGGGATTTGTATTTGAGTAATTCAGCAAAGAAAAAAGATAAAAGATAAATGGAGTAAATGTGACAAAATCTTATTATTTATTTGTCTGTTTTTAGACAGAGGGAAGAGAGAGAGAGAAAGAGAGGGAGAGAAACATCAATGCGAGAGAGAAACATCAACCAGTTGCCTCTCATACACGCCCCTACCGGGGACCCAACCTGCAACCCAAGCATGTGCCCTTAATAAGAATCAAACCAACTGCCTTTCAGTTTGTGGGATGATGCCCAACCAACTGAGCCACACCGGTCAGGGTAATGAGGCAAACTCTTGATAATTGTTGAATATAAGTGATGGAGATACTGAGTTTGTTCTGTTGTGACTTGCCTGTATGCCTGACATTTTTCATAATAAAAAATATTTAGGTTACTGTATTTAAAGTAAAGAGGTGATTCTTCAGAGAAATTCCAACTGGGTGGCAGGGCAGAAGCTAGACTGCAATATGTTTAAGGAGCAAATTGGCAACAAAGAAGGGGAAGCAATAAGTTCTGATTCATCTATACACAGCGAGATTCAAGAAGAAGGAAGTAGAATGGCAGAGCAAGTTGACATGAGTTGAGAACAAGATGTGTTGAGATGATGTACGCATATGTTGTGTGTTTTTGTATGTGTGTATTTGTGTGTGTTTATATTTGTATGTTTTAGGTTAAGAAAGAACCAAGCATTACACATTTAACAGCTTAAAAAATATGGTAGAGAGTAACATATCCATTATTTTCTTCCATATAAAGATTTTGAGGTTTTGATTTTTACAAATAGTCTAATAATTTTTCCCCATGTTCACAGAAATCAAACAAGAGTAACTGATTCAACTTAAAGCTGAATTTTGGGATCAAATTCAGAATTCTTTTTGTCCAAATGCATCTCCTCCAAATCTATCTCAACCTGCACTTCCCTTTCAGCACCCACCTGGGTGGTAGGGTGAGACTGCTGGGCTGTGTGTGCGCCTTCAATTCCCTCTTGCTTCCACCAGCCTGCCTAGCCGACTGTCCTTCCTTCCAGCCTGTCACTCACCCACAGAATGTCTTCAGTGCTCCCACTGCCTTTGGAAGAGCGGCCAAATCCCTGAGCCTTACTCTGTAAAGTTCTCCACTGCCTCACTACAATTTTACTTTTTATTTTTATTTTTCTTTATCCTCACCTGAGGGTACTTTTTTCTTTGCTTTTAGATGAAGAGGAAGGGAAAGAGAAACACTGATGAGAGAGAGGAACATCAATTGGTTGTCTCTGATAGGCACCCTGACTGGGAATTGAATCCACAACCCTTCTCTTGTAGGATAATGCTCCAACCCAGTCACTTGGGCCAAGGTCAATTTTCCTTTTTTAAAATTTACTGTATTTTATTTCTTATACTCTTCTAATGAACCCTTGCTGTAGCCAAGTCATTCTTCTCATTCCTGACCTGACTCACATTATTCTTCCCACCTTCCCATACCATGATTTATGTGTACTCACTACTGAAGAACCAGCTTAAAAAACAACTTGTGGAAGAAGCCTTCTAGGACAATGCTTAGTAACTGCTAGATTTTTCCCTTTTTCTGAATATCTATCAGACTCACTGTGTAAAACATGTCACATTTCCTAACATCTTTTTATAGGACAAAGGATTATTTGATGTAGCATATGATTATATATACATATTAACAGAATAAAGTAAAAAAACAACATAGAGAAAGATATATTTGAATAGAGAGCCAAGGATAGCAATTATCCTTTGGTCATTTATTGCCTTGTATTAGTTTTAAATGGCTCATGTGTCTGTTTATTTGCACTTTTACCAGAATATGTGCTTCTCAAGAACCAGAGTGATTAAATATTAAAATGGGATATAAAATTAAGCAGTTGGGTGTATCCTTGGAGATCTTTGAAAAAAGAAGAACCATCTGTCCTACATAATTGATGTTCATCTTCTGAAGTCAGTACTGTTAAATGATCCCCAAAGTAACTTTTACTTACATCTTTTACTAATGGAATTTCCTTCCACTAGCAAAGTTCAGTAAATATAGAGTTACTACTCAAAGCATGGTCCCTAGACTGACTGCATTGGCATTACCTGGGCATACAGAATTTTAGGAATGATACAAGATCTATTGAATCAGAATCTTCATTTTATGAAATCCCCTGGTGATTTGTGTGCACATTAAGATTTAAAACTAGGATAGTATAGCTACCTCATGAAAAGTATATATGCTTTAGCTAGTGATTAGCATTTTTTTTATATGTCTATGGGCCATTTGTATGTCCTCCTTAGAGAAGTGTCTATTTAGGTCCTTTGCCCATTTTTTAAATTGGATCCTTGGTCTTCCTAGTGGTGACTTGCATGAGTTCTCTTGTTCGATGTATCATTGGAAAATATTTTCTCCCATGAAGGCAGTTCCCGCTTCATTTTGATGTTGGTTTCTTTAGCTGTGCAGAAGCTTTTTAATTTGATGTAGTTCCACTTGTTTATATTTTCCTTTATTTCCCTTGTCCTAGGGGATATATCCTCAAAAATATTGCTACATGAGATATATGAAATTTTACTGCCTATGTTTTCTGCTAGGATTTTTATAGTATCATGACTTATATTTAAATATTTTATCCATTTTGAGTTTATTCTAGTGTATGGTGTAAGATGGTAGTCTAATTTCTTTCTTTCTTTCTTTCTTTTTCTTTTTTGCATGTACCTGTCCAGTTCTCCGAACACCATTTATTGAAGAGAATGTTTATTCCATTGTATGCTCTTACCTCCTTTGTCAAATATTAATTGATTATAAAGATGTGGGTTTATAGCAATGATTTATAGTAGCCAAGATTTGGAAACAGGCTAAGTGCCCATCAGTAGATGAGTGGATCAAAAATTGTGGCACATTTACACAGTGAAATACTATGCAGCAGAAGAAAAGAAGGAACCTTCTACAACGCCATGGATGAAACTGGAGAGTATTATACTAAGTGAAATAAGCCAAGTGGTGAAAGACAAATGCCATATAATCTCACTTATAAGAGGAATCTAATGAACAAAATAAACTAATGAGCAAAATAGAACCAGGGACATAGAGTCATGGAATAGACTGACAGCTGTAAGAAAGGAGGGGGGAGATGGAGACTGGTTGAAAAAAGAAGAAGGAATTAATCATGAAACATATATGAAGGACTTGTGGACATGGAAAACAGTGTGGTGATTGACTATAGAAGTGAGGGGTGGGCTGGGTCGAGGCGGACAAAGGGATAAAATTTGAGACCATGGTAATAGCATAAATAATAAAATATTTTTTAAATAAAACATATATGATTTATATATACATATATAAAACACTTTACATATTTCATGATATATTTCAAATGTCTTCAGGTATAAAAGATTTCATATACATATAAAACATTTCAATATAGTTAAGAAAATTAAGGATTATAGTTTTCTAAAACATAAGCCACTTAATTTTTACTCTTACAAAAATTAAGTGCATTCACTGGTAGTTGAAAAATGTAGTACTTTGATATATAACAGATAGCTTTAATTTGTTCATTATTTTAATCATATTTTAAAACTATATGCCAGTTTGGATTTTATTAGCAAAACTCCAGCATTTTGTTCAATCTTTTTCTTAACAGTCCTAATTTTACTCTTGCCAATCAAAAATGAAAGCAAAATTTATTACCCATTTTTTGCCTTATTTACCTATTGATAGATTTTAAATGCTGGCAGCTATATTCATATTTCTTCACTTGAGTTATTGAACTTACAAAACAAGAGCCATATGCTGGCGGCGGCAGCAGTGGCAATGGCAGTGGGACAGCAGTAAGTACAGACACCCATATTTAAGGGGAGGCAAGAAGCGCCTGGAGAGCACCCCCAGGTGCAGACCAGACCTGTCAGCTTGCGATTCCAATGCCAGGGAAGGCAGACCCCCATTGCCTTGGACTGTGAGGCCTAGAGAGGGTGGAGATGGAGGAGGAAGCTCCCAGTCTCTCAGTGGAGGATGAAGAGCAGGAATGTATCTTGGACCCCCACCCCCACAGAAAAAGCCACAGCGTGGTGAGAAGGGTCACCCGGTTGTGACAAGTGCATGGGGCTCCACCCTCTATAGCGTAGGAGGTGTGACAGCCCCGCCCAGGAAGCAAAGGTAAACACAAAACTGTCAGGATGGCACAGATTGCGATAGAGATCCCAGTGACGCAGATGACCAGACAGCAAATATCTAATCTAATGAAGCAGTAGATAGGAAATCTTTCTGAGGCACAGTTCAGAGTTTTGGTTATAAGAATGCTTACAGACCTAACAGCAAATCTTAAACAAGATGGGGAAGGAATGAAGGCTAGTCCTGCTGAAATGAACAGAAACACATACGAAACTAGTGGTGAAGGAAAGAAAATCAGGGATCAAATCAACAAATCAGAACATAGGGAAGGAATAAGCAGTGCAGAAAGAGGAAACAAAAAATGAGGGAAATGAGGAGAGGCTCAGAAACCTATGGACAGCTATAAGCGGGCCAACATCGGAATCATAGGGTTGCCAGAAGGTAAAGAAGAAGAACTAGAAATTGAAAAATTATGTGAAAAAATAATGAAGCAGGACTTTCCTAACTTGGGGAAGGAAATAGACTTATAGGTCCAGGAAGCACAGAGAATTCCAAAAAAAACTGGATCCAGGGAGAACCACACCAAGACACATTATAATCAAAATGTCAAAAATTAAGGATAAAGAGAGAATTTTTTTATATAATTGTATTTTATTTATTTATTTCAATTATCATTTATACATTTGTTTATTTATTTATTTTTAGAGAGAGGGGAAAGGGGAAAGAGAGGGAGAGAAACATTACTGTGTGGTTGCCTCTCACTCGCACCCCCAACTGGGGACCTGACATGCAATCTAGTCATGTGCCCTGACTGGGAATCGAATCAGCGACACTTGGCTCACAGGCCAACGCTCAATCCACTGAGCCACAGTAGCGAAGGCTTAAAGAGAGAATCTTAAAAGCAGCAAGGGAGAAGAAGAGAATTATGTACAAAGGGGTCCGTTAAGACTATCAGCTGATTTCTCAAAAGAAACTCTGCAGGCAAGAAGGGACTGGCAAGAAATATTTAAAGAAATGAAAAGCAAAAACCTACAACCATGATTACTCTATCCAGCGAAGCTGTCATTCAGAATAGAAGGGCAGAGAAAGTAAAACTGAAGGAGTTCATCAGATCCAAACCACTGTTATATGAGATGTTAAAGGGACTTGTTTAGGAGAAAGAGGATCAAAACTATGAACATTAAAATCAAAACTGTATCACAACAACCAACAACAGAAGCTAGGAAATCAAAACAAAGGCAAACTAAGTAGGCAACGAGAGTGGGTAAAGAATTACAGGTATGGGGAACATTATGGGGGGAGGTCAGCAGGGAGGGGGATGGGTGGAATGGGAGGGAGATAATATAGGAATTAAGAAGCATAGTAGGAGAGAATGGAGTAGACAGAAAGATGTTGAGGAGAACTATATGCACAACCAATGAACATGGACTAGAGGGGGGACAACTGGAGGGAGGGGGGTCACTGGGTGGAGGGAACAAATAGAAAAGAAATTGGGACAACTGTAACAACATAATCAATAAAGCATATATATATAAAAGAAATCCTAAAAAAAGATAAAGGATACATCTATCACCCAACAATTTTTAAACAGCTTTATTGAGATCGTGTTTACAAGCCTACAATTCACACATTTAAGGTGTAAAATTTAATGGATTTTGGTAAATTCACACAATTGCAAAATCATCCCTATTATCTAATTTTTGTCTCCCTCAAAAGAATTCTGATATACTTTAGCACTTACCTCTCATTTTCCCTCCCCAATTCACCCCAAGTCCTGGATTTTTCATTAGAATGAAGGGCAACATGCTGCTTCCAGAGTTTTTCATTTGCAAATTCTGTAATTTCCTTTATCTTGTCTATACAGAAAACAATGTATCATTCTGAGGATAAGGGAAGAACATGCTTCATTGACATTGGGAAACACATTAATGCAGGACCTTTGCAGGAGAACTCAAAGAGGACTACATTATTCAACTATTTTTTAGAGTACCTAATATGTATCTTTCATTAAACTTAACTTTATAGTGATACAAAAAGAAGTCATGGAAACCATTATTACAAGTTTGCAATTACAATAATCAAGTGCTAAACAATGGCATATGGACCAGACATATATCACAATGAGTAGAGATTAATTTAAACTCAAAATATATGTCGCCAAAAATAAATGAAGATATTGTCCAATCATATGTGTTGCACCATCAAAACCTTTCAGCTGTCACCTTACTTAGCCTCTGTTAAAGATATAATAATTTGTGTTCCATTATGTGGGAAAAGAAAGATGTGCAGCCAAATATCCATAACTTTACTGTACTTTTCACTACATTAAAAAAGAAAATTTACATCTTGGAGAGGATATAATAGAATAGCTGAGGCTAGAAAAGTTTTAACATTTACATAGAAAATGACCCATTTTCCCCCAAGGGCAAAATCTGGCTGTAAAAGGCCTTTTCCCTGAGCTTTCTCTAGGACACGATCATGGGGCTATCAGCTATAATAAGGGCTTTGTGTTTAAGTCCCCATGCATTGTACTGAATACTTATCTCAATAAAGTGTCTGTAGACATAACGAATGTAACAGCCACATTAGAATTATGGGCTATAAAAAATATTACAGTATGGATTATTTTTCAAGAAATAAAAGATGCGTTGTAATTTGCCAAGAAACAACTGTCTAATGTGTTGCCTTAAAAAAAAAAAGTGCTTGCTTGCAAAATATTTGGAAAGTAAATTATCTATTACTATAGCTTGCTTGCTAATTGTCAGTAATAATCCCTTTCAATTACTATGGTGAAGTAGGTCAGCCAATTTTTAGTGCTTATGAAACTCGCAATTTAGAGCAAGGCAACGTATCAGCAAGTTAGGCTTTCATATGATTGAGCAAACAGGCTTCCTTTCAGTCCTCTTAACCCTAAACATGGATGCAGACCAGCTGTAATATCTAAAAGTAATTATGCTTAATTTCACTTATATTGTTTTTATCACTATTTGTGATGATGACAATCCTGTCTCAACAATTTTTATTTTATTTTTCAATTAATAGATTTTTTTTACAGCAAGTTTAAAGGAAAATTAAGCAGATACTACAGGCAGTTCCTATATATCCCCTTTCCCCCATTCACCAGCCATTTATTTACCTAAACTCTTTGAGTATTTAATATTCTTAGTTTAGAAATCTGAGACTATGTATAGTTTTAGGAATGCAACTTTTTACCATATTTACTCCCATAATTCCACTGATGTTTCTAGTATCTTATCCACCAATGTTTCTTATATAATTCAGGCCTCCCAGAGCTTTAGCTGGGCCACTTTGGTGAATGACCCTAACAGCAGTGAATGAGGAGGATGTTTTGGAGCAGGAAGAATCTTGGAGAAGGCCAGTCAAGTCTGGGCAGAACTGATGAGGCTGTAGCAGTGGTAACAAGGTGGGAATAGAAGAGACTATATTTGAGAGAGTTTGGCCTGGCAATGAGTTAGATACGTGCATCAGAGGAAGAGTGGAAAGAAGTCCAGATGTCTGGCTTGAACCACTGGAGAGGCCATGGGCAGAGATGAGAAAATCTGAGAAGAACAGATTTGGGGAGGTAGCAAATACTAACTTGCCACCTTATGCAGATGCCCATTTTGCTGTTGGTGCAGGTGCATGTGCCTGAGGGATGGTCTCAGGACCCATTTAAAGCTGAGTGGATTACTGGTGTGTGATGAAAAACAGAGGCATGGCTGGACAGGGGACAGGCTGGGGAAGCTATGGCACTTATAAAAAAGAGGAGATCAGTTTAAAAGCCACCAAATGCATGGGCCATGCAGGCACTTGGAGGCAGTAGAGGAGTGAAAGAATCTTGGGTATTTGAATACGGCATCCTCATTCTACTCCCAAATTTACCACCTAACTGTGTGACCTTAGGCAAGTCGTTTCATACTCCCTCCCATCCCTATCACTCATTGAAAAGACATAATGAAGTTTGCCTGATTTACTTCATGGATCGGTGCAAGATATGATAAATTAGCAATATGAAAAATGTTCTCAGAAGTTAAATATAAGACACGATCTGTCTCCTGAGGTTGAAAGTGCTTTTGAAATTCTCACAGGAAAATAGAATATAGAAGAGGAAGAGAGAGGAGAAGGAAAAGAGCAAGGCAGGACTATACTATGCACTAACTGGAGTATTTAATAGCCACGGTTCCTTTACTTTTTTTTTTTTAATGTGTTTTATTGATTATAATATTACATTTGTGCCAATTTCCCTTCCCTCTGCTCCCCTCCACCCGGTGGCCCCCCTCCCTCCAGTTGTCCCCCCCTTTTAGATCATGTCCATTAGTTGTGCATACAGTTCTTCTCAACCTCTCTCTGTCTATTCCATTCCCTCCTACCATGATCCTTAATGCCTATATCATCTCCCTCCCTCTCCCCATTCCCCCTCCCTGTTGACCTCCCCCCAATAAGTTCCCCGTATCTATAGTTCTTTTTCCAGTCTCGTTGCCTGTTTAGTTTGCCTTTGTTTCAATTCCCTAGTTTCTGTTGTTTCTTGTGATGCAGTTTTCATTTTAGATTTCATTGTCTTGATCCTCCTTTTTCTAAACCAGTCCCTTTAACATCTCATATAACAGTGGTTTGGATCTAATGAACTCTTTCAGTTTTATTTTGTCCTGGAAACACTTTCTCTGTCCTTCTATTCTGAATGACAATTTCGCTGGATAGAGTATTCGTGGTTGTAGGTTTTGGATTTTCATTACTTTGAATATTTCTTGCCAGTCCCTTCTTGCCTGCAGGGTCTCCCTTGAGAAGTCAGCTGATAGTCTAATTGGGACCCCTTTGTACATAATTCTTTTCTTCTCTCTTGCTGCTTTTAAGATTCTCTCTTTATCTTTAATTTTTGACATTTTGATTATAATGTGTCTTGGAGTGGTTCTCCCTGGGTCCAGTTTTTTTGGAACTCTCTGTGCTTCCTGGACCTGTAAGTCTATTTCCTTCCCCAAGTCTGGGAAGTTCTCCTTTATTATATTTTCACTCAATTTTTCAAGTTCTAGTTCATCTTCCTCGCTCTCTGGCAAACCAATGATTCTTATGTTGGGCCTTTTATAGCTGTCCCAGAGGTTTCTGATCCTCTCATCGTTGCTTCCCATTTCCTCTCGCTGCATTGTTTGACTGCTTGTTCCTTCTCCATATTCCGGTTTGTTGAAATGAACTCTGGATTTTATTTCCTCACCATCTGTCTCGTATGTGGTTTTGTTACTTTCGTTATGAGTGTTTTTCGCTTCTTTCTCATCTTTTTCCAAATCTTTTGTGAATTCTGTGAGCCACCTGATAACAATGGCCCAGAACTGATCATCTGACAGGTTTCTTATCTGTTCATCTGCCAGGTTCTCCATCTGTTGCCTGGTGAGCTGTGCCACCGGGATTTCTATAGTTGTCTGCCTCATTTTGACAGATGCATTTTGTTTTCTTGGGCTGGCTGTAGGGGGCAGTGCCTGTGTACGGGTCACAATCCAGCGACCGGTGCCTGTCCGCGACCTATTTCGCAGCCCTGTGGCGCTTTCTTTGGGGGCGGGGGTCCAAGATGGATTCACACAGTTATTCCGCTAGGAGACCGGGATCCGTCCTCCTGCCCCCCTGGGCCTCACTGTTCAAGGCGATGTGGTGGCTGCTTTCCCCAGCGTTGGGGTCGCGAGCTGCCAGGGGTTCGACTGCAGCCGGGATTGTTCTCCCCGCCGCTGTCCCAGGTGCGACCGCAAACAGCACCGCCCCCTTTCGCTCCCCTTACCTGCCCAAAGAGCACCGCTGGTTTATAACTTCATATGTTGGGCTTCCGTGTAGTTTTATTTTCTGGAATTTCTAGTTATCCTTTGTTTTGAAGTAGTTGTATTCCTCTCTAGTTGTAGAGGGAGACCTAGCGCGTCCGTCTAAGCCTCCATCTTGGCCAGAAGTCCCCTTTACTTTTAACCCTTTAATCTGTCAAGAACTGTTCTGAGTTTAATTGTATCTCCCCCAAAAAAGATACGTAAAGTTCTAGCACCAAATTCCTCAGAATGTGACCTTATTCAGAAATAGTCATTGCAGACATACTTAATTAAGATGAGGTCATACTGGTGAAAGGTGAACTCTTATCAGATATGAGTAATGTCCTTATAAGAAGACAGCCATGTGAAGACAGATACAAGAGAAAATCATGTGATGATGAAATCAGAGACTAGAGTGATGCAGTCGCAAGCCAGACAAACCACCAGGAGCCAGAGAGAGGCAAGGAAGGATTCTCCATACAGGTTTCCCAGGGAGCATTACCCTGCCCACAAGCTTAGGAACCTAATATAGGACTTCTCCCTTTCTGTTTAGAAAAGTCTTCAATAGAACCCATGATTTCTGTTCAAAGCAGATGAATCAATGAAACACAGTAGTGGATTAAGTTATATTCAGAAAAAATAATGTGCTTTTTTTTCTCAATTACATAGAGGGATTGCATACACGAGTTAGTATAGTCACTCTTAGCAGCATAAGAAGCCATTTATTTCAGGCATTAAGGCATAGAGTTGGCTGGCTGGGCAGTCTTATCAGACTCAATTTGTTGGATCATCAGAGATTAACAAGTGGCTCAATATCTTTCCCAAATCCAGACATGTGAGATGAATATGTCCCAGGCATCATTTCCACCTATACGAGTCTTAGAATTGGCATTGATTAATTATTATGTAGTCCTGCTTCTCACTACTGTTGAACAGGAGAGAAAGGATGCCACTAATTCATATAACGCATCCCGAAGAATAGTGGCCAAGGATTTAGCAAATAGATGTTTCAGTTCTGGCTCTGTCACTTTTATAGGCTTTCAGGTGAACACTTGAGTAGGCATCTGTATATTTTATTTTTTAAATCAATTTAGCACCTTTTCCCTTCAGAAATTGTCTCCTCCTCCCCCATCCTGACACCAAATGGCCTCACTTCTCTTACCTCAGGGCCAGGCAGGTGGCCTTTCAAGTTCCTGTCTCTTGCTCAGCCCGTCTAAATGGTTAGCAAATGTTATATGAATGATAATGTAGAGTATTTTCTTCTGTACTGTGAACCCTGAAGGCCAGTGCTGGCAGCCATCTTGCTGCCCCGTGGAGCAAGTGCACTTGAGAATGAAATAAACAGGGAGGAAAGTAGAGCCAAGTGATGGAGAGAGACAGAGACACTAGAGCATCATGTGAACCAACCGATTCAGCTGTGCTTGAAGGCAAGCCATCCACTTGGATTTTTCCCGTTATGTAAACCAATGAATTATCTCCCCCTCCCTTTTGCCTTTTGCCTCATTTGAGATGGGCTTTATTATTACTTAACCTCTCTGACTTTCAGTTTTCTTATTTATAAGTAAGGGAATTACCCTTGAACTTCTGCCATCGCCATGAGAAAAAAGAGTGCTGGCTAAACTCTCCAGCGTAAGAAGCATGAGTCATATAGAATATGGAGTAGGGTCCCTTGCCCACAGACCAGTGACCTAATGCAGATCTATCAGCAGAGTTCAGCCTAGATCAGCCAAATCCCAGTAAACCTGGTAATGCAGAGGTAGTGTTAAACAGATTGCCTTTTTAAAAATTAATAAAAATGCTTTAAGAGGATTAGAGAGTGTTTAAAAGAAACTTAATTTTCTCATATCTCTCATCCTAAGTCTAAAATTGTTGCTATTGTATTCCCAGATTTCTCTGGGAGAAACAAAAAGCTGCATTTACAATGAAAATTGTAAATGGAAAAAAATTGGTCTAAATATCACGTTGAGTCCTTGAATTTTAGAGCTATCAGGGGTTATCTAGTTCAATTTCCTCCTTTGATGGATGAGTGTCCTGAGGTCCAAAGAGTTTCGCTGACTTCTGAAAGCTCTCTCAGCTAATTCATGTCAGAAGGGACTGGGCCCCAAACTGCTTAATTTTTACTTCTCCACTTCCTCCAGAGACACATCTCTTCTGTTGTTTACCAAGTTTGGAAGGATTCAAAGCTAATACTCCCTTCTGATCTCACTCTTTCTAATTTGCCTAAGTATATTTGGGGCTTTTAAAGACTGTGAGCTTGAATATCAAACTTTTTTCTCGTCCAAAATATGAAAAACAAATGGAAGCAGCCAGTGAGCCCGATACTTTGTTATTAACCTATTTTATGTTACATGAATTTCCTATTCCATAAGAGTATGATGCTTCTGCCATTAAAAAAAAAAACAAAACAGATTTAAGTCAACACTCCATCTCTGTTTTTTATGACAGCAATTTTTTTAAAGGTTGAGCAGAGTTACCCCCACACCTGTTTCTTTTAAACTGAAAGGGACCCAGCTGCACTCTGCAGGGAAATCACAAAGACAACTGGAGATCTTGTCAATTTATAGCCAAGCTTGGCTGGAGAAAAGTGGATAACAGATAGCTGATTTGAGAAGATAAGGGAATAAGTACATTTACCTGAAGATGAGCATGGCCTAGCTGAGGAGAAAAGAGATAATGAGGAGGGCTTCCTTTGGTTTGGCGGGAAGTCCATGATTCTGTAACATCAATCAAGACAGTCTTATCTGATTGCTAAGTTTCGAGAAAACCAGTGAAAATTTAAAATAACTATACAGAAAGAGAAAAAAGGAGATAAGGGAAGGCACAATCGTTCTCTGTTATGTAAAGTTGGAAAGTAAAGCCCTACATGGTATGGAATTAATATTAAATTTTGGTGTGATCATGTTGAAGTTGTGAATTTGGGATAATTTTATGAGAACAAAGGATCTCTGTGTAGATGTTCAGGCATCACCTGAAAGAGGTTTTGACCCCAGTTCAATGCACAAAGAACAGAATCAGGCTGTTGGCAATGTGAGAGCTGGGATAACAATGTGAACTTTAAAACTGAATGTTTAAAAAGTTTTGTTAAAAATAATTACAAACCCTGTATTCTCTTAGATGTTCAATAAATGTGGATTAAGACAATTTGCATTTCACTGTTAGGTTTTTTTTTTTTTTTTTTTAATCTCCTCATTTACCTGTAGACTATAGCTGTAAGCAGCTCATCCTTGTACAATAGGCAGTGACCAGGGTACCTAAACTGAGAATGTTGGAAGAACCTCATCATCCTTTCCCAAATACACACACACACACACACACACACACACACACATGCACTCTACACAGAAAGTCCATGTTAACTAGCTTTAATAATCTGATTCACTCATGAGCAGGAATTAATCTGTCTGATTAACCCACTATTCTTATCTACTAGGGAACAATTTGCTTTTAGGGTTGTGGGAGATATTAGAAATGCTTGGAACTGGGGCAGGGGGTGGGTGGTAGTTTCAGAAAGAAAGGAGAGAAATGCCTGAATACCAGATTATATAAGCAACACAAAGAAACCACCTTCTTCTCAATTAATATCACTTAAACATTTTTAAAATACCAATTATATGTAAAGGATATGCCAAAGTATTAATCATCTCTATATTTAAGGTGACTACTCTATGATTAAGAATATAAAACATATACATCTAAACTATTAAAATATATTAACAGCGAATGGCAATGACAAATGACCAGTCCTGGCAGTAAGGACCGTGTTTGGAGATTAATGATATTATTACAAGGTGGGTGTGGAGGGTGAAGTTCGAATAAGGATTCAGTACAAAAGAAGTCTTGAGCCAGAGCTTCACGGGTAGTAGGATGCAGAGAGAGACAGATGGGAAGAAATTCTATGTGAGGGGAAGGATGTGAGCAAACTGGGGAGATGAGAAAATGCTGGAAGTACATGAAAGAAGGGAACCACCACTGACATGCAGAGGAAGATTCTTGGACGGTTGAAACTGAGAAAGAGGCGGGAAGGAGTAAGTTGTGGGCCTTTTCCCATGTAGAATCTGGGGAGCGTATTTGAAAAGGAAAATACCTGATTAATTTTAGTCAGAGGTGTCGGTTTCCGATGACCTAGACAAGGCCCCTTCTCCATAGAGAGGTGACCGATTGCTTGTCTATGCTAAGTCCTTCAGCAGCTGATTGCATTTAGAGAACCACTGGCCAGATAACCACTCAGACACTGCAAGTCAGATCTGGCATTCGGAAAACACATAGGCCCCTGCTGACCCTACCATTTTGTTTAATTTCTCAAAACTGATCTTAAGGAAAAAAAAATCTATTCTAGTAGCAACAGTTTATGTTTCTAAATACAAGAGAAAAAACATGTCTGTGCCTTTCTCAGAATCACCCATTGATGCCTGAGTACTTTTTCTGCCATTTTGCAACAGCAGAAGGATCTTCCTGCTCTTTCTGTTTTTGCCTATTTTGTAACCTGATTGAGGAAGCAGCAAACCAATTCAAGAGTCTCTTGGAAACGTGGGGATTGCCCTCTTGAGGGGACATATTCCTGAAAGTGCTTCCTATTTAAGCATTTACCTGCTTTTTTTTTTTTTTTTTTTACATTTTTATTCCTTATTGAATCTTCCACGGGAACAACAAGGCATTGCCCCCCACCCCGCCACCCAGCCCTCAACTTCCAGTCTCTCTCACCTCCCCTAATTCACATTCACAAAAGGAACAAACAGGGCTTTTCCATCCTTCCTAGTCACCTATTGTGGGCTAAATTTTATGGAATTTATATAATTCTAGAAAATATGAAAAGGCTCTGAATACTGAAGCTTCTTTTTAAAATACTAAGTTGGCCAGAAATTCTCAGTGAATGCTTCATGAAGGAGTAGTGGCATCTTAAGCAAATAATCTGCTAAATTAATAAACCTCATAAATTACAAAATCCCTGAATACCAACTGCTGAAATACAATCACTCGCTGACCTGAACCTATTAAATGAAGAAGTCTGCTGTGCATAATTTACAATGGTGCTATGAATAAAAAATAGCTTCTTAAAAGGGAGATAAAATACAAAAATAGTCTTGCTGTAGAAACAGAATTACTAGTTATTTCAATCCTTATTTATTCTAATAATGGTTTATGGGTCATCTAATAATTTTTTTCTTTATTGTTGTTTTACTCTCAGTTGCTCAATAATCCAAGATCGAGATGATATTACATTTTCTTGCTTGGATGGCAAGAGCAATGTGAAAAAGGTAATGCTCATTTTGTTTACATGGTATATATGTATACTGTTTTCTTAAAGTTATAAAAGATAATATTGCATATTGATATCTATCTATCGGTAATACCAATCTAATTACACATCTTGTCAAAAGAATTAAAGTATTTTGAGCCCTGGCCAGGTGGCTCAGTTTTTTGGATCGTCATCCCATGCACCAAAAGGTTGTGGGTTCGATTTCTGGTCAGGACATATACCTGGATTGCAGGTTCTATCCCTGGCCAGGACACATTTGGGAGGCAACTGACTGATATTTCTCTCTCTCGCTATTCCTCTCAAATCAATAAAACATGTCCCCAGATGAGGGTTGAAAAATAAAAATAAAAGAATCAAAGTATTTTGAAGGTATTATATGAGTGGTTCTCAGCTGGAAACAGTTTTGCCCTCAGGAGACCTTTGGCAATGGCTGGAGTCACTTTTGAGTGTTGCATCTGGGACAAGGAGTGCTAGTGGCATCTACTGGGTAAAAGTCAGGGGAGCTGCCACACATCCTATAATGCACACCCATCTGAATAAAGAATTATTTAGCCCCAACACTCAGTAGTGGTGCTGGTGAGGAACCCTGTATTAAAGTGATAGAAACCAACTCAAATTTTGAGGTATTTGGAAGGAGAGGGATCTCTCAAGAACAATTTCTTGCCAAATTCCTTTGCTGAATTTTTGCTCCTAAAGAGGCTATTCTGAATCAGCCAAATGAATTAGGGACTTCCTAAGCCCTGCTAGAATTTTGAGTAGAATATTTGCATCATTTATCCTTATTTGTTTAAAGATTACACAAGGGATTTTGAAGGAGGTAACCCTTCCAGAGAGTTATAATCCAAACCATGCAGAGAAGCTGGTAGAACGTTGGTTGCAGTATATTTCATGTGAGTATCTTAAACCCAGATGGGCTGAAATAAATACAGAGAAAGAAAAATCTTATGGCCTGCCATCATGCTTATTCTATTAATGAAATAATATTTAAGACCTCAACTTCTATCTATTATTTGGGATGCTGAGGATGCACTTGCTGATATTGATTAAAAGAATCAAAATGAAAAATTAATGTAACTAGGGCACTCATATGTATTACTAGGTCAAATTGTAAAACTCACAACTGAAATATGCAGAACTTTTTTCATCTAAAGTCAGTTTAGCTCTGGAGCTTTTCCAGTATACACACACACACACACACACACACACACACACACACACACACACACACACACACCATGCCTACTGATGTAAAATTTTTAGTCTTCCCACTTCATGATCAGTCTATCTTTCCAATTTAAAAATATATGTTTTCCCTAGTCATATTCAAGTTTCCCCCACTCTCCCTTCTCTTATTGTTATCCCAGCAAGACCTAAATTCTCTGACTCTGGTATGCTTATAAGAGCAGAAGGTTGAAAAAATTGTTTCTCATTATAATATTGATGAGTGGCCATAGAAACTTAACTCTTTATATCAATTACCTATGGTAAAATTGGTTTTGTGATACCTGGTTTTGCTTAAAGTCAGAACCTACCAATGACATTGAGGACTTACTGCATCTATCTCACCTTAGAACCAGACCCTACTAGGCTCTGGGACAAGCGAGGTCCTGGATACAGGACATGTGATACTCCATGTCTTGATAACTGTTTACCAAACCAATCTTGTGCTTCTGCTACTCTGCTTTGATTTTGCTTCTGCTTCCAGTGGATGGTTTTGTTACTTCTTGTAACTGGCATCCAATTTCATTACCACAGTTCCCACATAAAATTGTGAGTGGTCTCTCTGGTATTCCCATTACTTTTTGTTTGCCAAAGTTCTGTGGATACCTAAGAATAGCTCCTTACTCTTCATTCTTATTTCCCCAAAGGACTAGCATCCTGCACCTGAATCCTAGTCTGTGAATGGAAATCTGTGACCTGCTGGTAAAAGACCTGATGTACCTGAGCCATTGCTGGGGTAAGGGAGGCATCAAAGAAGTCTAAAAAATTATAACATCTATCTCTTCCTTGATGCTGGGGTTTTCCATGGTTTCTCAGCTAAGTCACTCTTGACTTCTTTTTATCTTATCATTGCCAATAAAATCCTGTTCCTGACAATGAATTTTTCAGTTTTAAAGTTGAAAAGCTAAAGGTGAATTCATGGCAACATCCACAGCCCTAATTAATATATTGGAGTTTAAATGACTTGTTCAATTATAAAGTTCCAATACTTACTGTAAGATAAATGCAGGGTTCAAAAGTTGCTTTAACCATTCCACATGAAACTTGCATATTCTTTTATATTCTCAATAGTGACTGAATGTATTGGGTGGTATACTATATAATTGAAGGTATAGGTTTTCTTATTTTAATGTTTAATTTTTCATAATTTAAAAACAAAATTGCTTTAAAGATTTTTAAAACTTTCATCATTGGCCCAATTCTGACATGTAATTGCTAAATCTATTTTTAGTTGATTTGTTTATCTGTTAGGTATATACATGTATTACAATATGTTTCCAAAAAAATTATGAACTTGAACAAATTAAATTGCATCAGTAACAACAAGTTTTTATTTTGTCTTCTAGTTTGCAAAAGCACTTCCCTGGGGAAGGTACAATCATCATTATAATAAAGATCTTTTTAAAAACCTAATTTCATGGCTGTTGAAAGTTAGGAAAAGCAGCAGGCTGATTGAGTCTGAGCTCAACCTACTTATTCCACCAGGGATGGGGTACCATTGGAATCAAAGGTGTAGAATGGGTTGCTCAGACCATTTAGCTTAGCTAAAACTTGCAGCAACTTTCTCACGCACACTTGTGAATGCTTATTTGAAGGTCATCTTGAAAAGAGAAGTAAATGGCTACTAGGAAGTAGCTTTCTTCTGATACCAGGTTTGATGTTATCATCAATTTTGCATTTACTTCTATCTGCTCCCATTATCAGTAGACCAGTTTCTTTAACTACTTGAAGATCTTGTCTCTGACTCTTTTATGGCACTTTTTACTTTTTGAGTTCTCAGTCAATGTCAATGAACCCTGCTCATTTCTTTTTATTCACACAAGCATCAGTGTGTTCACCATCAATGTTTTCAACCTCACTGCTCTCATTGCCTTTGTATTAACCTTTGTAAAAGTCTTCACAATTACTTCCATGAACTCAAAAGGTCATGCTCTTCTCCAAGGTCAATTTCTAATGTATTAGTTTTTATATAATAGAAGAATAAAATGCAACCTCAAGATAACTTTTTAAAGACATCTTATCCAAGCAACAATCTAAACCCTGGTTACCTGGCTCTCTTCAAATCCATGCCAATGTTTCTTCCATGGAAAATAAATAAAGGTGTAATCCTTTACACTAAAGCAAACATTTAATAACAGAAAGGCATTTGCATCATTGTGATAGTGTGACCCACTTACAGCTGTTTGGGACAAATATGAAAAATGGTATTTTATCTTTTAGATTTTCTTTTTACCCAGTCCATTCTTGAGTTTGACTTACTAAAGGGGCAAAGGTGGTGCAGATATTGCCCCACAGCTCCCAACAAGACCAAAAATAGATTTGTTTTAAGTCCTTTCACCATGATCAGAGAGGTAGACTGGAGAATAAAGGCTATGGGTCATCTGTATCAAGGCTCCATGATTGTTAAGAGAGTAGGAACTGGTGTTTCTCAGATGTAGGGAAGGTGGTTTGTTCTGTTGCTTCAAAGGTATGGAAGAAAGCATTGTCTAAAAATAGCCCCACCACAGCCCCCTCAGCCATCAATATCAGAAATGATAACATAACACATTTAGTCTCTGATTATTAAGGAATTGTTCATTGATGAAATACCCTTGGTAGGAGGTCACATTTAGTTTTTTCACTTTTTACAGCTTAATGTAAGTCATTTACCATTTGGGTATGTGATTAGCAAGTATTTAGTTTTGAGGTGGTAAGTAGAAGAAAAAATTAACATTAATAAACTTTTATCTAATATATAGATTAGGGGGATGAAAAATTATCAAATGCACTTGTATACATATTTAGATTAAAAAGTTGAGACTCGCAGATGGGGTTGATCAAATAAAAAACCAGGGCTGGAAACCAAAAGCTCTGACTCTTAGAGGTAAGGGGGCATTCTCTTCAGACAAGGGACAGGAAGCGAATGCCTGTCTCCACGGGCTGTTGAAAAATTTAAGAATGTTCTTGTGTCCATTGGGGAGTAGGTTCTACTGGTGAAAGAGATAAAATCCAATATAGGATTTTAGGATTGAAATATTTTTTGAGGGATCAATTAATGTCAGTCTCTCAATTTCAACATGAGGTAACTGATGGCCATGGTAATAAGTGGCAGATCCAACTAAAGTGATGTTCAGGGTGTAAGGATCTAGCATTGCTAGAATTATAGTTCTCAAAATGCGATTCCTAGATTAACAGCACCAGCACTACCCGAAAACTTCTTAAAAGTACACATTCTTCACCCAACATGGACCTACTGAATCAGAAATTCTGGGAGTAAACCCTACCAATCTATGCTTCAACAAGTCTGTCAGGTAATTGTGATGCACCCTAAAGTGTGTGAACCAATGTGGTAGAGAAGTCTTTACAAAACTCCTCTGGACCCAGTTCTCAGCACATATGATTCTTCTGATGGGAAAAATCTTCCCGTATTGACATATCTTTGTTCTGTCTCATCTAGTCTAACTATGAAGTTTTATCTTGATTACTTACATAGGTAGCAATAAACTCTTAACATGGACAAAATGTGTATTTAATTCTCCCTTATTCCTTTTCAAGCTCTAAAGTTCTATTCCTTTTATAATTATTTCTCACCATGGCATTTAGTGCTATCTGTTTATCTAGGGATTTTTCCCCCTAGAATTTTCATGCATTTATTTAGTTTGAAATGGCAACATATGGCAACGTATGGTACATAAAAGTATTTAGATTCAGCATATCAGAGAAAGAGTATGCTCAACAAAAAAATTCTTAAAAATAAGAGCTGTCTTCTTGTTCTTGAGGTGAATGCCACATTTGTAAACATCATCATTTAATTGAGTCTTGAAATTAGCACAGGTAAGTTCTAGTATAGATATATTTAGCTCTGACATGCTCAATTACTGGTTTTCAAACATTTTTCTATACTAAACAAAAACAAAGAAGCCTAGTTGATAAAAAAAAAAAAAGGTAAATAAAATAGCTGGGAAAGGGGAAGCAGCAAAAAACAAAAACAAAAAACAAATGGATACAAGAAGCCATCCTATGAAGAAGAAGGAAGCAGCATTGTCCTGCAGGTTCAGTAGACCTGGATTTGACTCCCTGCTTGGCCTCCTCACATAGGCAGTCACCTGGAGCACATTACTTATCCTCAGGTCTCTCTGCTTTCTTATCCAGAAAACAAGAATATGAATACCTAATTGGTGGGCTTTTGTAAATAACCAAATGAAATAATTTATGTAAGGTAGTATTAATGATGTTCATTTATTTTCTCCTATCTTAATGTTCTGCTAATTTTGCCTTTACAGTATGCTGATTTGTATTGTTAAGTGCCTCTCTATTGTCTTATAAATTCATTGAGGGCAGAGAAGGTGTTTGAGGCTTATTTTATAACTCAGTCAGCACTTTACACAATGCTCTGAACATTTAAAAATAGTAGACCTCCAATTACTGAGACATATCCAGAGGGCAATGACAATGGAATAGAAAAGTACCACCAACATTTGTCCATGGGCTGCTTCATGTCATTCCTGCTATAAAGGTTCATGCTCTCTGTGGTCCCTACTGTCTGGCTTTCTGAAACAGAGAGGCACAAGTCATAGGGTTTAGCCACATCAACAAACCAACAAAAATTTTTCCTCTAAGTAGAAATGATAACTTGGTCTGGTGCTTTCGATATAATCTACAGTGGCTCTCTTGAGGAATAACATCATCATTACCTGGGAACCAGTTAGAAATGCAAATTCTCAGGCCCCATCTCAACCTACTAAATCAGAAAGCTGTGTTTCACAAGCTTTCCAGGTGATTTTGAGACCACTAGCCTAAAACAATGTCCTTATTTCTTCTTCCTAGTTCCAGGGGTCCTGCCTAGCACTGATGACATATTTTTTTAGTCCTCATTCAAGGATATGGTCATTGATTTTAGAATGAGAGAGAGATCAATGTGAGAGAGAGAGACATTGCTAGGCTGCCTCCCATATACACCCCAACCAGGGATCAAACCCACAGCCCAGGTGTGTACCCTGACTAGGGATTGAAATTGTAATCCTCCAGTGTATGGGATGATGCTCCAACCAACTAAGCCACTTAGCTGGGGTTGATGATATTCTTAAGAAAGTATCTTATCAGGGGTAGATAATGGGATAGCAACATCTATACTCTACCCACAAGTGATAGTTACATAATAAAAATAGGACATGAAATTTCTCAAAGTGTATTTTATGGGTCATGAGTTCATAGGCTAATAATAAATACTATGTTTAAAAAATAAAAGGAATTACTTGAGCAAATAAGTTTATGGTAACTAAGTTAAATAGAATTTCTTCTCTGAGAAATTCTTAAATTTTTAATATGCTCAAAAAAGTTATAAATTTTCAAAATTTCCCCAGACTTATTTGAAACTATCTTTCTTTTCAAATTAAAATGTATTTTTACTGATACAAAGACCTCTTTTGTGGCTGAATTTTCCACATCTGAATTTTGTTACAGCTTGTCACTAAAAAGAGTTTGATGTTATGCTATTTTTGCTTGCAGCCTTTCAAAATTATTAGTCTAGTGGTTCTCAACAGGATTCTCATATCCCCAAGGAGATGATTGCCAATGTTTGCAGCCTTTTTTTTTTTTTTTTGCTTGTGACAGCAGGGGAAGTGGGTGTTTGCTACTGGCAGCTAGTGAGCAGTGGCCAGCGATGATGCCAAACATCCTACAATACACAGAACAACCCTGCCCCCCCCACACACACACAGCAAAGAATTATGCAGCCCCAAATGTCAATAGTGTTGAGGTCATGAAACCCTGCCTTCTTCAATCAAGTGTTTAGTGAGTTCCTCCTGAGTACTCATACTGAGTCACAGTACAGACTTGTCTTCATCTTCAGAATTCCAGAACCTCCCATATTGCCTGATACAATCAAGGCACCCAGCAAGAGCTTGCTGAGTAAATTAATTAATAAAAGAATGAATGATTGGGGTGGAAATATAACTATCATAAATCAAATAACAGTAAACCTTGCAAGACAATATAAAAACCACATTATTTAATACAACAAATGAAATCCATGTCCAGGGAGGTTTGGAGGAGGAGGGGAAGGTTGCAAAAGATCTTAAAGGACCAGAGCAGAAGTAGGGGAGCATATGGCAGTCTACCCAAGGGGCATATGAGAGACACCATGGAGGATAGCAGAGGGCCAGGTGCCCTAACACACCTTGTAGGTCATTCTTCCTGTGAGTTCTATTCCCTCCCTTTGATCCTGTCCATATCCTGTCACAGACAGGTAGCAAGTGGCAGATTATACCAACTGGTGGCCTAAGAGCCATAGAGTTTTATCACGCCAACTTTTTTGTCTATCTTATTTTTTAGGAGCTTTGTTTTCTTTTTAACTGTTTTTAATGATCTAAGCAACATATTATGTGTATCAGTGAATATTTAACAAACAATTCCAATAAAGTTCAAAACTCTCCTTGACCCCTGCCCGACCCACTCTCCAATGTCGGACACCACATTTGTTTAATAGAATTTGAATATCTTTAGGGAGACACCCTCTAATTCTCCAGGGTCTCCATCTATTGTTTCAGCACCAACCCCACTGTAATCACGTATCCCACATAACTGTCTGGCCCTGAGATCATTTGCTAAGAGAAGAAAAGGGAATCATAAGATAACTCTTTTTTTTTTTTTTAACAAACCTCTGCTGACCACTAAGCATGTTGAGCTTTATTCTGCTTATTTCTAGGGACCTGTGCCCCCTACATGACAAGATTTCTCTGAGAATTAAAGCAAAAAACATCAGTGGAACTACCTGGTAGGCCATACTTTCCTGAGCAGGAGGTGCCCTGAGCAGGAGAGAATATATCTCAAAGAAGCCTGCAAAAGAGCAAAACCTCTCCCATGCCTATGATCTATTTGTGAAAACCAAACAAAGCTTGAATTCCATGATAAGTGATAAACTCCAATATAAGCAATAATATATGGGAAGCACTTAGACATCACCAAGACAAAAGTGGTTCACAATTTCAGTATCATTATTGATACTTTAAATGATAGTAATAATAGATCCCTGTTTACTTTTATAGTAAAGTGTTTAAGTCGCTTTCTGTTAGGTAAAATGATATCACAGGAAGACAAACCATGTTTCTTTTACAGCTTCAGAAACCTCCTGCCACCCTACAAAACATTAAACAAATGTGAGATGCTCTTCTTACCAGCTCTTCAGACCCAGCTAAAGAGCTCTTTCCTAAAACTTTCTCTGACCACCCCAGCTTTAACTTCTCTGAATTCCAGTAGTGGTTATTTCTCTCTAGTTTTCTTGGTCATGGTGTGTACACATAGCCTTGTCTTGCTTTATTGTTGTCACACATGCTATTTAAATATTTGTGGAATTGAAATGCTAGTCTTTAATTGTTCCAGTGTTTATCTAATCTCGCCTCAAATGGAACATGGGCTTCCTTGTGTCAGAGGTGACATTGTCTGCCATACTTCGCAACATGCCACATGCACAGTAGGCACCCAGTAAGTTACTTTGATTTCATTTGAAGAGTGTTAGATTCTATAAGTTCTACAAGAATGTGTCTCTTAAAACTCCTCATCTATAACCTGTCCTTTCTGATATGTCATCAGAGAAGAGCTTTGAAGTGAGGTTACAGTACGATTCTTTCTTACTTGTTCCTAGTACAGAAGGCCCTTATTTTCTTATTTTCTACCCTAGCAAAATCAGATGATTTGAATCTCTTTAAATGCAAAATTGAGTGGATGTGCTGCTCTTTGCATTAAGGTCATCTGCTAGAATCTAAAAGTATCCATTGGCAATAATTATTTAAGTAGCATTATTTCTAATCTTGAAAAGGATAGTTTCCTATTTAAAATTAATTTTCTTATTTGTCTGTGGTTGCAACTTTAAACACTTTTCCTTATATGCGCTATAAAATGTTAATAGCTACATATAGAGTGACTTTACAACTGTAGTGTCATTTTTCTCAGCTTGATCAGCTCTTTTGAATGGCATCATTATGATCAAAGTTGTTTACAGTAATAAAGTATGAATAGTTTCTATAAAAAAGTGGGCACCAATATAATTAAACAGTATCTGGTATTTTAGAATGTAATAACTACTCATAATGCTGTGGTAGGATAAGCAAGTCTACGATATAAACATAATCATAAAATTATCTAAACAAGTTTGTGAAGCACACAAATGAATATGAATTGGGGGAGGTGTGGTGCCATAGGCTTGGTGGGGGTCAGAGGGGAGAAACAGAATATTTAATACACACCTGGATTCTTTCAAAGGAATCGTAAGCAGTTTATTAACCTTTTATTTATACTGGTACCCATCATTTTGTATTTCTGCAAGCAGCAAGCAAATTTTAAAATTATGACAACGGGCCAAATATCTCAATAAAACTTGAGTCTTAATACTTTTTTGATAATATATATTGCAAAAATTAGCATCTTCATATTTTTAGGGTATTATTTGATTATATTACTATACTTTTGAAAACTGTAACAACAAGGATATATAAGAAAACTTTAAAAATCTGTACACCATGTAATAACACCTCTTCAAATACAACACACACCCATGTACACATTGTCACCACCATTAGAGGGTGGTGACAGGTAAAAGGATTGGCAGGTAAAAGAAATTTAATCAATATTGCTAATGGTTTAAGCATCTGAAATAAGGTTTGAAGGAGTTAATAGATGGTAGAATATTTCTTTGGGGGATAAAAAGAACTGGTTTTAACAGTTTTAGGAAGGTGATCATCTTGGTAATGTTAACAATAGGTAGAGTTGTGAGGGCTAATATGGAAGTAGCTGAATATGAAGTAGCTCCTTTATTGAAAAAGGAATATAAGTCATTTTTTCCATGACTCTTAATAGACAGAGTAATTAGGAACCTGTGTATAAATACAAAAAAGGGTTGTTAAAAAGTTACTTGAACAGACCCTAACCAAGTAGCTTAGTTGGTTAGAGTGTTGTCCCAATACATCAACCAGCCTCTCTAAAGCTCCTTTTGTCAAATCTTCTTCCATTGCCTGTATCACCCATTCAGTACTTATCCAGAGCTATTTTAGATTTTTAGTTAGCTACTTCTGGCTGCCCTTCACATGTATATGCCAAAAAATATTTAGTGGGAAATTGTAATATTTATGAGATATTCTGATTATAACACAGAGTTACCAAGTGCTTCAGCCATAATCTATTACTTTAGTCTATAAGCTAGAATTTCTTGTACAACTGGCTTTCCCATTTATCTTCAGAGTTCAAAGAGTTCTTTCTCTCTTTTCTGCACTCTCTGTAAGGGATACCATTTCTCTCCACAAGGCAGTCTATAAGATCCTGCATTCTCCAGCGGTACATTTGCTCCAGACTGAGGTAATCAATTGTTATCTTCTTTAGCTACAGAAAGATCAGGATTAAACTTCAAAATTGCTCCCTGCAACTACTTAAACTTTTAGACAATCTACAAGTCTTTCAAAAGGGGAACAGCTAAATAAATTATGGTAGATTTGTCTAGTAGAATTTTATATTGCTGTTAAGAAGAATGAGGCAGTTCTCTATGAATTGACAATAAAGTATGTTATGTTACTGTGAAATGATAGGTTTTAAGTTTAAAAGGAAATTACATAAAATGTGAAGGACATTGCGCCATCTTGGGGGGTAAAAATACATATATTTATATAGTCATAGAAAAGAGTCTACATAGATCTATGTCTCTCTGGCAAAAGAAAAACACTATTTATTTGTATTATTTTAATTATCACAAATATTTAAACTATTTTTTATGGTACAAACACCACAGAATCTCAGAAATTTCTACCAAACTTCAAGAAAGACATAATTCCTTTATTGACTTATTTACAAAAGTAATGAAAAAATCTTCAGTTTGTTAAGAGGTATTTTTTCCTATCTGTATTTGCTATTTCATTTTATTTCCTCATTTGGAAATTATTTGTTCGTATTTTCTGGTAATCTATTGGAATAGTAAAAATTGATGAGACAGAAACCAATACTGGTTTATCCATTCTAACCTGAGCCAATGATCCGTGTATGGCATTGTATGTGACCTCAGAACTGGCTTGGGGTGGCTGAGAAGTCCTGGCCTTCTGTCTGACAGTTGTTTGACACTCCCACTGGACAGAGCTGTGAAATCACACAGCCTTGTTTACTACTGGCAGCTACTCTCCAACCCCAGGGGAACTAGCCTTCAGATAGAGCTGACTGAGGATGCAGAGCTGAGAGACAGCGAGTAACTGGCTGTTTAGTGACATTACTGGGCTGGTGGATTGCCAACTCTGAAGTCTTCCCTACTCTGTATTTCCAGTTATAGGCAATGCATTCCCTTCATTATTTAAGCCAATTTGACTTGGTTTTTTGTTAGTTACAGTTGAAAGCATCCTCTTAATATGTATTTTCTATTTGTTTAGCCTCCTGTGCTTTTTTCTGACTAGAATGCTTCTGAATTCTTCTAACTTGTAGCTCCATTCTACTTACCTTTTCAAATTCATCCCAGGTACACCCTCTCATGACTGGCCCTTTCTTCCTTGAACCCCAAGTTAGTACTAGCCCCTCCTCCATGCCCTCACAGTAGCTCTGGTTCTTGTTTCTTTGACTGATGGTGTTTTAATCATCTTTCTTCACCAGGAGACAATGAATTTTCAAAGACAAGAACTAAATGGTTTATATTTGACTATGTATTCCTAATGCCCAGCCAAAGGCCTAGTATCACATAGATGCTCTATAAATATTTATAGACTGCATGGTAGATGGTTAGATGAATAAATGAATGACTCTTCACCATGGAAATATCATCAATGTAGGAGGGTGAGCTTCTAATTTTTGTAATGGTTTTCTGTATTTTATATAAAGATGAGAAAAATTGTTTAAAAAGCAGTTGGCTACTTCTGCAGGAGTTAAGACTAGACTTTTTTTTAATCTATATTTTAAATTCCCTTTGTAAAAATGTATTAACCACAATTCATTAATAAATATTTATAATTGAGATACCTGAAGACAAACCCCATACTGTTATTCTCTCATAAAATATTAAATTGACTTACTCTTTTGATTAATTTTGAAAGCTTTGGTTTAAGGTTATAGGAGTCTGACAGAAAAATTGAAGCCATGATTGATTTACATGACACACTTTTAATGGAAAATACTGTAAAACATTGCAGAAGCTCTCTGACATCTTCAAAGGTGAACTCAGATGAGAAATGCCATGTTTGCGGGGCAGGGAAAGGTCTCTAAGTAACCTTCACCTCAGACTCACCCTTTCTGAAAACTGTGGTTGGGAAGTGCTTCTACTTTTCTAACTGGGACCTACAGGAATAGCAGAGAGACCAGGCATCCCTCCCCTGTCTTACAAACAATGTTAATACTAAGCTTTGTAAAAAGACTCAAAACAAGCAGGGAGAATATAAAATAAATTCTGAATCTGCACATTCCATGTTAAATGTACAAGGCTGGCAAAAAATCCCTTTTCTCTCCCCCTCCTTGAGGACAGATTCTATGAGTCATTTTTGTGACCACACTGCTAGAACGGTAGATACCTTACAGTAGACATTCCTAGGAATTGCTGTAAATGAAATATTAATGGTGGTTCTATCTGTGTTGTGAGATTACCTATGAGCGTTATTTTCTTCTTGGCATTCTTTAGCCTCTTCTTAATTATCTGCAATGGTGATGTACTTGTGATGTCATTTTCATGAACTCACAGTCAATAGAGAGAAATGGAGAGGAAAGAAGACATTCTGACATTGGGAACCTCTTTGTTCTCTTCTGTAATTCAACATGCCCTAAAAATTGGTGTTTTTGTATATGTGGTCATCAAGACAGGAACAGGTCTTCTTTGAGCACTAGCCTGTCAGGTATGCAGCTGACCTGATTTTATTTTCCTCTCCAATTATCAGAATTTTTACTCTAATGTCTACCTATGTAAAATCTGAACTCACAGATGAGTTCTGAAGAGAACGAATATTTGCTGAGTGCCTAGTGAATTTGATGCTTAGGTTATCCCAACCATCCTCCTGCTAACACCACATCCCATGGTGGCACTAAGAAGTGACGAGTATGGGAGTGATCTTTAACATTCCTATAATTTCCATCACTTAAAATAAATTTAAATAAAAACAGTGTGCTAATTCTCCAAATTCAGCCTCAAGACAAATTCCTTCACCCCTTATCAATGAGACTTCCATCTCTCCATCCCTACTAGAAAGATGATCTATAGCTACCACCATGAATATTATTATATTCATTTTACAGATGAGAAAAGATTAAGTAAACTGTTCAAGGGCATAGTTAGTGAGAGGTAAACCTCAAAAGAGAACACTTGTCTTTCTAATCACAAAGTCTGTCCTTTTCCTTCGTTGCCATGCTGCCAAATTTTATAAAACCACAAAATAATAGATCTAGAAAGATAGGTTTAGAATTTACAGAAAAAGACTACAGTTTATTATTTAGGCAAGTGAAACAAAATGATAAGTGATTCTGATATTAACTGCTAAGTTCTCTTGACTGGGAAATAGAAAAGACTCCCTCAGACAACTGGGACTAAAGGAAGTATTTGTTCTTCCTTAGTTAAATATATCTTTCAGATTGGTCTTTCTGTTCTGTTTATTTGTTCACATTTTAATGATCTCTTTGTTCTAATGGCTATTTTCTTATTTTAGGACTTAAATATTAATTGCAGAAAATATTTATTTATTTAACCTCCTTTAGACTCAGTATTAATCAACCATATTTCTCTCTCCCCAATTAGTTCTGTTATTACTAGCTACTGCCAAGATCCATGTAATTCTGGGATGTAGAAAGATGGGTGATATTTCAAATTGCTCACTTCAAATGAATCATTATGTTATGTTGAAAATTAATTATCTATTTGAGCCACTTCCAACCTTCTATTCCTGTGACTAAACAGGAAAATTTGTATAGTCTCTGCCTTTTGGGAATAATGAGAATAGTTATAATCTGGTAAAGGCTTTCTGCCTTGGAACTGAATTTATTTACTGACCCCTCCTGTGTGACAACTTAACATTCCAACCCTGACCACAGCAGATGAGTGTGGACTATTTCACTGACCAGCCAGGATTCTTAAATAGAAAGCTTAATTCTGTCCTCGTGTCATTGTTCTTCATGCATCTCATTAGTTCTGTTTATTTCCTCCTCAGAGACATCTTATCTCTTTTCCATAGAATCAATGGATAAGTTTTATAAGCCTCAATCAATTTTAGTCAGGAAAAAATTCAGGGGTTCCTCTTGAACACTTTCCCTTTGTCTGCACACATACCTGAAATGACCACAATGTATTCTTACACATGGAGGCTCCAGATACAAATATCCTGGGTTTGAACCCGGGCTTTATATTCTGCCTAGTATACTTTTAAAGTTTAACTAAATAGTACTTATAGTTTTTGAAACTCCAGGGTTAAAATAGAAAAATTAAAAATCGGCCCCTATATCTTATTTAAGCTATTAAGAAAGTTCTTTTTTTCTTCTGCTGCTTTTTTTTTTAGTTCCAGATTTTACCCCTTCTCCTAGTTGATAAAAGAAGAGGTTTTCCTTTTACATAGGGAATTAGAAATTTAAGTAAAGAAAATGCGAGGCCACATTTTACTTTGATGAAAGCTTACTTTGAAGGTTAAGTTTTTGCTTTTCTTTGGTCCTGGCTGGAATCTTGTAAAAGGAAGACTCTACCTGAGGATAAAAAGAGGTATATACAACCAGGACACCAGAGGTACTTAGAGGGTGACTTTTTTTAATTTATTTTTTTAATTGTTGTCTGTTACAGTGTCCCAATTATTCCCCCATTGTTCTCCCCTGCCCTGCCTACCTCCCACTCCTAGTCATTCCCCTTTTGTCCATGTCCATAGGTCACTTATACTAGTTCCTTGACTAGACTCATCCCTTTCTTTTTCCCCTTCTCCCCCACCCTCCCCTCTGGTCACTGTCAGTCTGTTACTTGTCTCCATGCCTTTGGTTTTATTTTGCTCCTTTGCTTGTTTTGTTCATTAGGTTCCTCTTACAGGTAATGTCATATGGTATTTGTCTTTCGCTGCCTGGCTTATTTCACTTAGCATAATACACTCCAGTCCCATCCATGTTGTCACAAAAGGTAGGTGTTCCTTCTTTTTTCTGCTGCATAGTACTCCATTGTGTAAATGTACCACAGTTTTTTGATCTACTCATTTACTGATGGGCATGTAGGCTATTTCCGTCACTTGGCTATTGAAAATAATGCTGCTATGAACATAGGTATTCATAGGTTCTTTTGAATTGGTGTTTAGGATTCTTAGGGTATAATCCCAACAGTGGAATCTCTGGATCAAAAGGCAGTTCCATTTTTAGTTTTTTGAGGAAATTCCATATTGTTTTCCACAGTGGCTGCACCAGTCTGCATTCCCACCAACAGTGCAGTAGGGTTCCCGTTTCTCCATACCCTCACCAGTACTTGTTGTTTATTGATGTGTTGATGATGACCATTCTGACCTGTGTGAGGTGGTATCTCATTATGGTTTTAATTTGCATCTCTAATGGCTAGTGATGTTGAGCATTCTTTCATATGTCTATAGGCCCTCTGTATGTCCTCCTTGGAGAACCGTCTGTTCAGGTCCTTTGCCCATTTTTTAATTGAATTGCTTGTCTTCCTGGTGTTGAGTTGTATGAATTCTTTATATATTCCGGAGTTCAAACCCTTGTCCGAGGTATCATTGGCAAATATGTTTTCCCATACAACTGGTTCCCTTTTCATTTTGCTAATGTTTTCTTTAGGGGATCAGAAGCTTTTCAGTTTGATTTAGTCCCATTTGTTTATTCTTTCCTTTATTTCCCTTACCCTAGGAAATATATTGTGAAAATATTGCTATATGGGATATCTGAAATCTTACTGCCTATGTTTTCCTCTAGGTCTTTTATGGTGCCATGGCTTACATTTAAGTCCTTTATCCATCTTGTGTTTACTCTCAAGGTGTTCTAGTTTTTGTTGTTGTTGTTGTTTTTTGCATGTACCTGTCTACGTCTCCCAATGTCATTTATTTAGGAGGCTATTTTTACTCCATTTTATGCTCTTGTCCCTTTTGTCAAATATTAATTGACCTTTTGAAAGGTTAGGCTAGGGATCTTTTAGTAGAGACAGCTGCCTCATCAACCTTGTTGGCCTTGCAGAAGAGGTTACTCTTTAGAGCCACACAGACTTCTAAGTTATTAATTAACTACCTAGAAAAAAAGAGTGGGTTATAGGGCCAATATGAGGAAGTATCTCATAATTTTACCACCTTTTCATGGATGCACTAAATCTTCCTTTCATGGAAATAAAAATCATCCTATCACTAAACATACATTAGTTAACAAATATGAAATAGATCATAGAGAACCTATACTATATAGAGATCATGCAATGAAAATATTTTATAGTTAGAAGATATTTGAATTGTGTTGTACAGTATATAGGATGAGCAAAAGTACTTTATAATCTTTCTGTAATTAATTAGGAAGGTTTCAGGAAGAAAGTAAATTTCAGAAGTTTGTTGTAAGTACATGATAGCCTCAAATACTATAGAATTGGGTGATGAAATGACAACAGAAAGCGCTCTGGTGATATCTAAAGAATGGAATATTATTACCAATTTTATGTTAGGAGGCCTATATGAATATGACCACTTTCAATTCAGTTTCTTCCTTTGAAATCAACAAGTATTTATTGAAAGTTTATTATGTTAAAGCCACTGTGCCAGAGCCATAGGCAATATACTAGACCATAGAAGTAAATATAATAGGAGAATTTCTGCTCAGTTAGTGCTCAGCAGAACACAATTGTGGCCTAAAACATACCAGTCATCATATTCTCTGTATATCTTTTAGGCCCAAACTTAAAATTATGTAAGAATTAGTCATCATACCTATTTTCTCACTAGGGTGAACAATCAAGTCTTCTGATAGAAAGGCTCCTTTAAGTAATACTAAAATTAAGCCAGGAAGCTCTGTATTTTCCTTCATAACCTTGAAACTCTCAAGGTAAAATTTCCAGTTTTCAAACTGTGCCAAATTTGATCGGTAAGTCACCAAATCCAAATACAATTTTGAAATGATATATACTTAAAGACATTCTTAAGATCACTGATGACTCCTCTACGATGCGAATGAACGTTGCAGGGCAACACTGGCTTCATTCAGAAGCTCTGAGTTCTGAACTAGATGAAGGCAAGAAGCTGTGATGAGGAGGAACACTTAAGGGGATGGGGTCTGAGGATGGGTTCTGGAGGCCACTGGAGAGTGCTTCACTGGCCTCTTGGTAATTCGTCCCACAATGCCAACATCTTCCAGGTGACTGTTTATCCAGGAAAATCTCTTCATCAGTGAATCATTTGGCTTACTAAGCATCCCTTTTTAAAAATACAACTAACTTTTAAGAGAATAAGAAGGCTAATATTCACAAGTTTAGGAGAATTAGGTTGAAAATGTTTAATATAATTGCTTTCCTGCTAATAACTTAAAGCAACGACAATGCCAGAGTGCTAGTTTTTATTTATTAGAGTAGTTATAAAACAAATGTACAATACAAAAATACATGTATATATATATTTGTTCAGATCTTTAAAATTTAAAAAGAATTGCCATATACTTTGATGCTAATAATGTCATGTGACAAAAAGGACACTGTTGGTTGTCTGCTATCAGTAACTTGCATGCAAAACCCTGATTTAGGGTACTCCCTAATCATGGTGTCTGAATCAATCATGGTGTATCATTTGCCTTATCAGTGATTGATTTGTGTTGAGCATTTCTAATAACTCATTTCTGGCCAATGAGATATGAAGGAGTTCTGTTGAAGGGCTTCCAAAAAGGTTACTTTGCTCTAAGGGAGAAAAAAAGAAAAAATAGTCATTGGAAGAAATAAACCCCCTTTCTTTCATCAGTTGTTATAGTTGCATGTGAGGGCACACTTCAGAAGGGAATAAAATCAGAACAATAGAAGTTCTCTTAGAACCAGGGGGTTGCAAGTCACCATGCTGAAAACTGCTGACAGAAAGGTATAAAGTTGTAACATCCTTAGTCATGTTAGTTAGCCATTGATTTAAGTACTCATATTTGAGTAGCTGCACACTCTTAGGATTTTCTTTCATATGAATGAGTTCATCTGCCCTATTGTTTAGGATAATTGAGTCAGTTAGTTACTGCTAACTGAAATCACACTGATACCTGTGAATTGGTTAGATCCCTGATTTAGAGATATGGTAACTGAGATTCAAAGAGTAAGGTCTTGACCAAGACCACATGGTAAATTGCATGCATGTGACATAGTTGCCATTTCACATTACAAGTGCTACAGGACTTCCATTTAACACTATACCAATTTTGTTGAGTAGAAATAGTTAATAGTTTGGGGGTATTGGGCACTTTGGAAAACTAAATACATTTGTTCTTCTATCCTCCTCAAAATAGGAATGCTGTGGTGGAGGGCTTAGGGCATCAGAAGGAGCACTGAGAGACTGGAGCTCAGAAACGAAGTAGCAAGTTATCGGGCTCACATTTTGCCTGTTGCAAAATTTTGTCTAAAGCTGGCCTAGAACTTTTGAGGAAATTGAAACACTCCTCCTTTTTCCTATTTCACATATATTTGTACTCCCAGGTTTTGGTATTTTGCTGTATTCTCTTTAATAGCACTATATTCCACCAAATGAGTTATGTAGACTCTCTTGGTAACAAGGAAAATAACTCATTTAAACTAATGGAGGAAGATAAATTTATAAGAGGATGAATGGAGAAATCTCATGGAACAGAAGGGTGGAGAGCAATCTTTGACTGAACAGGATTTAGAGCCAAGAGCTAGATATCTATCAGGAGCTTGTATGTGTCACCACAAAGGAGTTTGAGGCAACATGGGCTCTCTTCTCTAATTTATCTGTCTCTCAGTGCAGACCGGCTTTTCTCTATTCTTCATGCACAGGATCAAAATATGTTTTCTCCCATCCCCACTGCCAAACACCAGCACCAATTTAATATGACCTTCTGGGCAAATGCTCTGTTATAATGAACCAACTCTTCCCACGTCTCAATCCTTAATTCTGAATTCCTAATAGGGAAAATATATCTGGCCAAACTGAGCCTCTGAATTGATATCATGCTAACTGGACATCCCTACTTTTGTTCAGTCAACTGTTGACATAGGCGATGGCCACATTGAACCATCATAGTCACCTCTATGGTAAGAAACAGTTCTCAGAGGCATGTCTGTAGCTGGGAAGTACCCTCAAATGAAGTCTAACCAGTACTGAAAACTTCATTTTATTTTGTTATTTAATGACTTTATGGTTTCTGATAGCGAATTTTTAAATAAAAATTTAAACATAATCTGATGGTCATAAGTGGGAAACTCCTTTTTAGTGATGAAGAAGAAAAAAAACAGACATCTGTGATGATAATGATAACTCAGTGTGGATAACAACATATATGTGACAAAAACCTTAGAGGTCATAACCTCACCATTCTTTGTGCAATTATCTGTGTAATTTATCATTATTCATTGCACTTAGTATATATATATTACAAATACAAATATTTATATATTTGTACATAGCCAAGGAGAATCTAAAAATCAACATATTCTTACATAGATTGTTTGACTGCATTCCAATATCTCAGTAATATGCTTTTAGAACTGTAGATGTAATATTAAAATTTCAGGTAAACAATTGATATACAATACTATAACATCAGGAAATATAACATTTCAAACTGGTGAAAATGAGTAATGTTAAAGCTAGACCACACTACAAATGACACCAAGCAAACAAAATATATAATTCAAGTCAAATTTTTAAAATGCCACTATGTGAAATAAATTAAAATTAAATGTTAATGAAAGTTAGGAAAGTACAAGTATAAAAACTGTTAAGAACTGTATAGGTTATAAATTTTAGCCATTTAATTTTTGTAAGCTGAAATTCATATTCTATAGGTGTCAACACCAGTGTGAATTTTGTTGATCCCAAATGTTTTTCAAGCATCACAATTTTTAGGGGCACAATGATTCAAATAATAAATTCTGACATGATATATGACTCTAGGAAAAAATATATTTTACATGTAAAAATAAATTAGGAAAAAACTAGCTAATGTGAAATTCATTTTGTAAACTGAAGTGGGCAATAATATAGTCTTTATGAGATTTCCAGGGAATTCAAAAAGAAATGCTGTGTTGAGTAGATCTTTTTAAAAAATAATGACTTAAGATTTCAGAGTGAGATGACAGGAAATGTCAGAATTAAATCATATGGATTCATGCGCTGTACTTTGAGGGGATACCTAGGATGAGAACTGTTTCAGCATAAAAATGAAAGTAAAAATCATACCATCCATTTAGAAAAATCAGAACTGCGCAAACATTTACCCTCGGTACTACAAAAACAAATTTCCCACGTTTTTCAGAAGATAGGGCAATTTTATTCTTTGTTAGTTTCCATTTTCACTAATCTCTCCCCTACCTTGGCTGAGTGAATATGCCAAAATACTATGCAAAAAGCTGTTCTTGTTTCAGCTTAATTAGGAACCAGATACAGAGTAACTCAAGGGATCCTTCACTGAGCATTACAGGCTTGAAATGTTTGGAGTGTTTTGATCAGATTTTGGATAAGAATGCAAATGATATATATTAAAATGCCTTTAAATTTCCAAGTCTTCTGGCCAAGTCCACCATGACTCTAACTGAAGAGTGACTTTCTATGCCTTAAATGAGGCTGGGTCTGCTGTGATCACACCAGAGAACTTCTGGAAAGCCTAGCCCCACAACTAAGAGCCAGGCCACAATGGTTTCTGGGATACCACTTCCCAGACTGAATCTCTATCTTCAAGCAGGCATTTTGTACATGGTCTTCAGGAGAGTAAAGGTATTATCAGCAGGGACCTCAAGTAGATGCTCCCAGGAATCCTCAGCCATTGCTGGCATGCCAAGGACCAGTTAAGTTCATTCTGTCTCTCATGCTTATAATTTTAGGACACGGAACAATAAGTGAACTCCTCCAATCACCTAATTCTTCAATATTTGGTTTGTATTTGGTTTTGTCATGTTTTTCTACTCTAAGTTGCCTAATTTTCTCTTGTGAATGTCTTTGTTTTGTTATTTAAAACTTTGAATTTAGTTGCAAATCAACACTTCTGCATTATCAACTTTCTCACATTCACTCTATGGTTGTGTCTCCTGCCCTATGTGTGTTTGTTTGTAAAACCGTCTTCTTATGAGGTAAAATTTACATTTTACAGAAGTCCAAGATTTTAAATGTATAGTCCATGAGCTATAAATTACCTTGATCACCTGTCCAATCAACAGAATACTGCCATCATTCCAGAAAGTTCCCACAAAGACCTTTCCTGTCAGTTGCTCACTGTTCCCTCTAAGCAACCATTTAAAATTTTTTATCATTGTAGATTAGTTTTGCCTGATCTAGCATTTCATATAAATCCAACCATGTAGTGTGACTTCTTTATCTCAGCATAATACTTTTGAGATTTGTTTATGTCATTGTTTGTATCAGTAGTTAATTTATCTTACTGTCAAACAGTATTCCACTATGAGGATGTACTACCTAATATTTAGGTTGTTTTGAGTTTTTTGTTCTTAGGATTAAATTTTGGTGGACCTATGTTTTCATTTCTCTTGAGTCTTAGAATTGGATTGCTGACTCCTAGGGAATCTGGTTCTTATAGTAAATTAACCATGGTCCTCAGGTTTTATGAAACAGTCCGGTGAATTTACTTAAGGTTAAGTTCACCTGTGAGAGCTGAAACCCCTGTACGTATAATGACAAATGGGGATCATGTTTATTTTCATTTGAAGCTCTGTACATCTTAACTGGTCTGCCTGTCCTGTGTCACACTTCCACCTACATTCTACCATTCATTGTGTCACTGTTGGGAGAAAAACTTTTTCTTCTTCCAAGTTGGGTCCAGTGATTGGGAGCCTATAAATTAATTGACAACAGACAGATTAACAGGAGAAAAGACAGGGTTTATTTATGTATGTGCTGCAGACATGCAGGAGTGTTTAGGGATAAAGTAACTCACCCAACAGGCCAAGATAAAAGGTTTATAGACAAAGTTTAACAAAGAGGCAGGATGTTTATGGTTTCAATAGGAAGGTATTGAAGGTTCTTTTGGGCTCTCTGATGCTAATAGAAATGGACAATCTGTTTATGTGGTAGATGAATTCACAGGAAAATTTCTGGAGCAGGTGCTAATGGCAGATGTATTTTCTGGAGGCTCTGCTTTAATCTGATATGGGGAATTCAAGTAAGATTTCTTTCTGCATTTTTTTTTTGAGTTCTCACTGGAGGATATATTTATTGATTTTAGGAGAATGAGGAAGAGGGGAGAGAAACATCGATATGAGAGGAACATCAGTATCGACCATGAGTATACTGGTGAAACCTAGATTAAATGGTACTCGACAGTACTTTCTCAGATAAATTGTGTTTCTTTCTTAGTTTTACAAGTGTTGTGTCAACTAATTCTAATTTTAACTAATTTAATCTCTCATTTCACATTTGAACATCAAAAATGTGAATTATTCGAAGAGGGTGATTCAGACCATTAATAAAACATTTTGCAGAAATGCAGCTTGGTATGATTTTACTCGTGTTTTTGCACACTGAATAACAGCATTGCTAGGTAAAAATGAGATTTAAGTCAGTAAGTTTAGTGTTCTGAAGAAAGGATCCTGTAGGATACTCGAAAAATATCGACTGCACGTGTCCCAAAATTTTACTAAATTTTATGAATGAAAATATGCCCAGACTGGGGATAGAACCTGCAACTCCTGACTGTGGATCAAACCTGCAACCTTCGGGTGTGCAGAACGATGTTCCAAACAAGTGAGCCACCTGGTTAAGTCTTTTTTTGCATCTGTAAAAAAAATACAAATGTTTTTTATTTTAAAATAATTTTTATACCAATTCTTATACAATTCATATACCAATTTTTATACAAATTTAAGTCGGACTGCCCATTTACCCTATCTAAAACATTCCTAGAAGTTTGACACCAAAAGAGGCTGAGTCGATGGCTGTGGAAAGAGATTCAGGTTAGAAGTTGTCCAGTAGGGATTCTGCAAAGGGAGAGAAAAACAAAGATTAGTGGTTGGAGCAGACCATAAACCCAGTTTTTAAGTCAGAAGGCAGCCAGTTAAGAAGATTTTTAGATATCAGGCCCGAAGTATCTTGAGTGTGAATGGTGGTGATAATGTCACCGTCATGCTCGTTTCCTGGAGCAGAGACGGGAAGATGGAAGCACTCTGGTGAAATTCCTGAGCAGCCTACACTGTGGCGGTATAAAGCCTTTGAAGTTATACCAAGTCATCCAGGACTTCAAGAGAAAGGCCATTCTAGTTTTCATTGGCGCCAGGTCAAGAGGGTGGGAGAGGTAAAAATATAGCTCAAAGACAATGAACAAGAGGAATCTGATAACTCACAAGGATGGTTTAGAGATTTCCATTAAAACATAACATTTTTCTCTACAATCACCCCCATTTTGATCAAAGATAAACAAAGTCAAATAATGCTTGTTTATAAAGTAAATCTAGTCTCATTAAATTTAGCCTGATTATTCACATAAGTACATCAAGGATGATAACTGACCACATAGGCCTTTGTAAGTTTTCTTTGCTGGGATTTTTGTAAGGGCTCTTAGATTGGACTTTTAAAATTCTCTTAAGGATGGGATGCCAAGCTAAGAGCTTGCCATCAGACTCCACCTGTATTACCTACAGGTTTGGGTGAATTCCTCTTCTTGGTCTACCCCTTAATTTTCCTGGACCTATCAGGGAGTGACCTTCCTTACTCATCTGTAATACCTATAAGTCAGAAACCAAGCTCTTTCTTTCAAGAGGGCTTTGTAAGCATTGGCTCTATAAACTCAATCTTAGTTCCTTAAAACTATCTGCTCATATCTGATTCTATGCACCGCATTCTCAAATATGACCGTCCAGTCTAGACCCTGGTGATGTAACCAATTCTTCCCAATGATGTCCTGTTTATAAGCAGATCAGATTCTTACTAACTTATGCAAATAACTACACTGCCAAAAAATAAGGACATGTAAGCATTTCTAATCTTTGGAGGGATTAGGCATGGAGAAAAATACAAATGTTTCATTTTTGTTTATAAAGGTATATCCTACTAAGTTGCTGTCAGTTATAGATAACATTGAAGACACACTTATTTGTGATTTTCATAATAAAACAAAAGCTTTTGGTACTTATTATATAAATAAATTACTATCCCAGATGACCTGAAACAGAAACATCTCAACTTATAACAGTTTTGAAACAAAGAATAGAGCTGGAAACTACTGTTTCTTTGGATCGAGACCTGTGTCCCCCACCCCTCCAAAAAAGAAAAGAAGTCAAGTGGTAGACAATTTTGTCCTCTGGTTGCAGCCCAATTATTTATTATAGACCGCAACCATATTACTCCTTTATTCAAGTTTATATTATTGTTAATGTAAGTTTAATGCAAGGGAGGCAGCAGCTTTTGCTATGTAACTTATCATAGGTAATACATAAAGGCAATAAAAATGGAATTTGTTTTTTAGGCTTGAAAAAACCTACCAAATTTACACAGGGAATGTGATATACGGCGATGACACAAGCTATACTCCTGTTATCAGAAAATAACACAATTGAATTGCACTGGGCCAGCTCAAGTTGTCATATCTTGTTGCTATTGTTTCTTATAAAATAAATAGCTTTGTTTATCACAGGCCAATGTGACATGGCAGTGCAAAATCATATTCCATGCTGTGGCAGCAGAGAAGAGAGCAGGTGTCACCACTCAACTAAACCTGCAAAATCCTTTGGAATTCCTTTGGAATTTTGATTAAGGCCCACTTTATACCTTGCTCACTAGCCACTCAGCATCTTCTACAGCCAAATTCACAAATATCTTCACTGATAAACCCACAAAGTGCCCATATCCAAAAAAGCAAAGATCTTCCTTAAGAAATGCTTAAATACAAATTGATTTCACCAGGGGCAACCCAACTGCATTGTGTCATTTACGCTTATGTATAACCAATTAAACTGCTCTTTCACCACAGTTTAAATGCAGCTTTTAAAAATTGCTCTGTTCCTTTATATATAAAATATAGTGCAGAAATCTTGCAATGCACCATTCATAATAATAATTTCATTTACCTGTCTCTCTACCTCCTCTTGATTTTTCTCATTTTATCCCCAGCAACTTGTGGCTTTTCTTTTGTTACTTGCATTATAGAACTTTACAGTGAGGGCACAATAATGAAGAAAAACACTAATGGAAAAATATAATTAAGCAGTCTAAGGCACATGTCTGCATGAAGCAATGGGGCAATTTACAACATTGGTCAAACCTGTAGGAAAAGCTTTTGATGTACTAAGGCATATTTTTGTGCTGATAAAGTATTGAACCTAGAGTGTACTCATAATGGTTTTCCCATAATATAGCTATATTCTATGTCCTGAGGTAAGGATAAAAGTGAAAAATAAAAATCAAAGTAAGTTAATAATGGGTATCCTTTATTCCCACTGAAAATGGTCATTTTACTTATTTATTGAGTGTATATATGTGTGTATATATATATGAGCTATATATACACATGCAACATATACACATACATATTTTATATACTCTATTGTCTAATATATATTTTATATATACGCACCATATATACACTATTGTATATATGGTGCGTATATATAATGACAAGATGCCATAAGTATAGGATTCATATTCATGAAATGCTCTCCCTACATGAACCTTAAGAAACCCTTTAAAAGGTCAATTTCCAAAATACGCCCACCCATCACTTTTTGCTTTCCCTATTTTGTGACCAATGAGAGAGAAAAGGAAATATGCTTCACACATATTATCATAATAAATAAAAGAGCTAGGCTGGTATAAAGTCCATTTCCTCTTCTTTAGAAAAGCATCCCAGTTCTTTGCAACCTTGAACTTAGTCTTCATGGGACAATGAGTAGGCATATGAACCAAGCTAGATTGTTCAAATAAGACTCTTGTTGGAAATAAAATTTTAAGCAGAGTGTTACCAGACTTGAAAATAACTGGATTTGACTCATCTGGAAGTGTTTTATTCAATCCACTATTTAGACATTTTTAATGCCACAGAATCCATATCTTGCAAAAGGCTCATTATATTTTCAACTATCTTTTATTATTGAAAAGTTCATCATTAATGTTAAACCTAACCTTGTAACATCCACCCTTTGGTTGGTCTAAAATCTGTCACATATGGCTATAAAACATTATCTAATTCATCTTCCATGCCAGCATATTAATTAGTTAATGACACTTGTCTTTTCTTTGCCAGGCACCCTACTTTATTCAGATATTTCCCATAGACATGTTTTCTGGACCTTTTATCATATGGATTCAGCTCATTAGGCCACCACTAGATTTTTAGTATCCTTTTTAAGAAAAGGAGCCTAAAACATGTGACCAGTGTCAAATATATAGATGCCTTTTTCTTTCTTAATCTATAACCCAGGCTTCTCTTAATCATTCTAAAGCTGCTTGAGTTATTCTGAAAGTCATATTACATATGGTCTCCCACTAAGCTTACCATAAACTAAACTCTTTTTATATCAGTTTTTTCCTGTATGAATCCTAAATCAGATCTCTTTAGTTCTTAGATTTGCACTTAATCTTGTCAACCTTTATTCAAGATGCTACATTGATTTATGTAATAAAATGCTCTCCACAAAGCAGGTACCTAACAAATGTCTCCACCTCTCTTATACATACATCTCTTATTACAGAAGTAATGTTATATTTATTATGTGATTATTTGAGAGTGGGGCCTGTGTATATTTTTGGTCATCACTATATTCTCATCACTTAGCAAAGTAGCTAACAAATAGTAGCTGCTCCAGAACACTCTTCTTTTACATAATTCTTTGATTGCATTGCCATGATGTTAAAAACAAGTCAAGTCAGAGAGATGGCTGGGTTTCATCATCAGTGAATTTAGTCAAAACAGTTAACCAAGTGACTTCACGGGAACAATGTTTGAAATAATCTTCCTAATGAAAGTGTCAAAAGTTTGCGGCAGATCTCCAAAATACAACCCATTTTACCAAAGACTCTAACCTTTGTGCCAAGCAACTAACAATCCCATAGCTGGAAAAGCTTTATGTTTACCGAGTAAAGTGGCTATTCACATGCTTACTCTCTTCAATGCTGCCTTGTAATTAATGGGTTCACAATGCCGATGGCCACTGCTACCACATGTAAGGGGCAAAAGAGGAGTACTTTATCTTCCTCATTTTACTAACTTGTGAAAATTTTGATTTCAGCATGTACAATTTGTAAGGCATACCATCCATTCCTGTTTCTTTGATTAAGTAAAGAAAAGTTCAAAGGCATCTTCAGAAAAGCAATTTTAGAGAATAAATATAACTTAAAAATAAACTGTGGATACTGTTGGTAGAAACAAGCTTCTCAGCAGCCTAAAATTTCTAATTAAAATTGGGCTGTCAGAATCTTATACTGTGTAGAAGCAAAGATTACCTTTTATATGATACACCAACTTGAACACATTATTTCATAAATTAAACTTGAAATACCAATGATTTTAGAATTTGGGAGGCTTTTGATAAATTTTTTTGAAATCCTCATATTTATGGAAGAACAAGCAGATAAACCTCCTATTCTTTAACATAACATCAGGTACTTCTTGGAAACAGGACACAACAGAGAGAGGGACTGTTTATGAGTCAGAGAAGCATGTACTACTGTCAACTTGAATAAGAGCCATCAGATATTTCTGGTGATGAAAACCTTTCAGCGAGGTGAGACAGGCCATGCTCCATTTCTTTTATTTTCAGAGATGAGATGGATTTGAAAACCATAACCTGGCTTCTTGATGCAAGGACTCGCCACATGAGATAATCTCCAGCACATTACTATTGGCAAGCAGATCTTTCACCCTTTTGTCTCCGTGCATTACAGGAAAAGTTAAATCAGTTTGGTGTCCATATAAACTTTTGATCCTAGGAATAGCCTAGGGTACCATCATTATCTTCCTGAGGACCATGTATAGACCTTCAGTAGGTAGTACTAATTTAATTTCTCTACTAGAGGAAAAAGTAGCTGATTTTCTAGATCAATATTTGATTGAATATGTTTGAAATGTTAGCAGATAAAGGCCCTTTTTCTGGTCCAAAGACTTTTTGAACCACAGAGGTGTAACGTTCTAGCTCCCCTGGGATTTGAGTGGAAGGAGGTCTCAAAGATCTGTAAGAAGCCTTCCTGCCTTTCCTTGTGTTCTTCCAGCAAGACTCTCTAAAGGTTGAGATGAGAAAAAGATAAGATCAAGAACTGGAATGTCTTTATATCCATTAAAAAAAAAAATCTTTCCTGGGGCTCCTCTTAACTAAAAATAATCGTTTATAACACTAGTTTACAAAAATCTCTTATAAAAGGATGATAGAAAGAAAGCCCATCTGATCAGCTTTAAGGAGAAAATCCAGTGACTTTGGCAAATAATTTGAGACCTCCGATTCTATCACTCCTACTACTAATTAAACAAGAATTCTTATGTATCATCAAAAAGGACATAAATAAAAATTTAAATGCTTAAGTGTTAGACATAGATTAGAACTTGAGTTGTCTAGTTAGATTGATAAATAAAAGAGTGTTTTACAAACTGTGCTGCTTTTATAAAGACATTCACAAAGGGAAAAATAAAAATTGGGGGGGAAATTCCATCCATACAATATTTGACTGTACGAACAAAAAATCTGGTTCAGAAGTATATATTTCACTATAATCATTATTGTTTTCATTTTAAAGTTTTACCTAAATTAGCACCACTTCCCCAAATAAATCAGCCTACACATGACTGAGAAGTATTATTCAGAGTAAACCATGCTAGTAATAACTGTTTTCTAAATCTACATATGAAATTCAAGAAAATATTCTTAAAAATATTTTTTCTTTAATTTTTTTTCCTTTGCTGCAGAAATACACATGCACTCCCTAAAGACAAAGAGGAAAGGATACTCACAAGCTCCTTCAACTTTCTTTTCTAACATTGAACTTCTGCTTGACTGATGAATAAATTTACTGTTCCCTACCTACTGATTTGAATAAAAAGTTCATTTTATAAAGGAGAGTAACCACTACAGGCAAATCCAACTGCAATTCCTTGGCAATCTAGACTCCAAAGGATGCATTTTCCATAGATTAAGCACAATTAATTCTCTTATTTGTGATGAGAGAATTACAGTCACTTAGGTTTTTTCGTTTTTCCATGACAATTCCTATGAGCTTCAATTTCTTTTGGTAAAATAATCTGGTTTCAAAGAAATAATATTTACAATATCAATTGAACAACTATTCAAGGCATCGTGCATATATATATATATACATATATATATATACATCGTCGGCAGCCGTCCGTCTCAAGAGACGATGGTGTAGCTTCTTAAGAGTCTATCTGCACCACTGAGAATGGCTGTGCAGTCCGACTCGGGAGTGACACGGTATCTGTCTCCTCCCGTGTTGAATCGACATCTTGCGATGATGCTGCTGGAGTGTCCTCTCCAGTGGAGCTGAAGCTACAGAGCCTGGGCAGGGTGATATGGAGGGTCTGGCTGGTTTGGCTCAGTGGATTGAGCGTTGGCCTGCGAGCTAAGTGTCGCTGGTTCGATCTTCCAGTCAGGGCACATCAGAGAAGGAAAACTCTGATTCCAAAAAACCTCCACTGCCTTGCGGCATACCTCTTCAGGGGAAAGGCTAAGGGAGTAAACCCCGACAGAAATCCGGAGCCGGAGTCCCTAAGGCGGTTTGACGTTGTAGTCAACACCGGCAACTCCTGCGGAGCACCTGAAGCCAAGCTGTATTGACTCCGTCTTTCCCTTGGATCCTTCAGCTGCGAAGAGAGGGGGGGGTCTGCTGCATGGGCAACAGCAGACCCTCCATATCACCCTGCCCAGGCTCTGTAGCTTCAGCTCCACTGGAGAGGACACTCCAGCGTCATCACAAGATGTCGATTCAACACGGGAGGAGACAGATACCGTGTCACTCCCAAATTGGACTGCACAGCCATTCTCGGCGGTGCAGATAGACTCTTAAGAAGCTACACCATCGTCTCTCGAGACGGACGGCTGCCGCTGCCGACGATATATATATATACTTGAAATGAGAAATAATTAGCCTATAAAGAGAGATTTTGTTTTCTATATCTTTTATTTTGTAACACCTTGTTCACTGCTAGGTATGGAATAGGTAAGCAATAATTACTTACGTCAGGTATCTAGATAAATTGAATATGCAAGGTCTGCTTTTAAGGAAGAGTCATAATTTGAAGAAAATAAATCAAATTTCTATTGATAACTAAATATGAATTACACAATGCTAATGTCATCATAGGAGATTATAATAGAATATTTCTTCATAGTACTTATAAGTCAGTTGAACATAACACATAGGCCACTGCTATAAGCAAAAGGATCTTAAATGCAAACTCAGATTGCACCTAAATCTTTGATGTAGAATCCTTGCTTCAGGGTCTTCTTGCAACCAAACCTCCCTTGTCAACTAGGCAGTTCTGATTGCTAGTCCTTGGGAGAGTTTCTTTCTTTTTTTGTTTTTTTCATGGCTTAAAAAAGAAGAAAAGGAAAACACAGTGAAACAGGTTGTTAGATGTGAAAAGTTAGTGACTCCAGAAGGAGTTATAAAGTATTTCATGTACCTTTCCTTAACATTGTTGTTAATAAAAATGTGACTCTACATTTCCCCCAAACTTTATGTTTTGGAAGGTTCAATTTACCTATCTCTTGTAGTAGAAGTCCTTTCATATGCTAATTGAAAGTTTAAAATTTCCTGATAATTCCCCTAAAAAAAATGATGGGCAATGTGAGAATATATTTATTTCATCAGTACATGTGAAGTGCAATTTGAAAATTCTGTCCAATTTGATAATGCACAAATATTGGTTACCTTCCCCCATTCCCCATCCTTTCAGAAACCAGAATTTGTGTGTGAGGGGATGGAAGGGAAAAGGTATAGATCTACTCCTTCTCTATATAGTTTATATTTTTAGGAAAAGTTGACCCTACTTCCAGCCTCCCAGCTTCAGAAGAATCTTATTGACTTGCTTACAAACCATCCCCCCCATGAACTGAAGACGAAACGTGGATCCCCAGGGCGGCAATACCATCATCTCACTGCCGAGAAGGGAGCCTTGGGATGAAGCCCTTGCCATAACCCACAGAGAACTGATTAGAAAGTGGAAAGACAAGAGTCCTTGACAGCACGTTGAAGTCTCAGGTTCAAACAGCCCTGAAGTCTGTCCTACTTCTTGATTTTTCCTTACCCGAGCAAGTGATCTTTCTTTATCATTTAGGCTATCCTGAGTTGGGTTTTTTTCTGTTATAGCATTACAGGTGCTAAGCAATACTTGAACTTTCCATTTTTAAATATACTTCTTTTCTCATTTTGTCATTGATACAAAGAAACAGATTATTTGTGGCAAACTATATGGTTTTCTTGTGATACCATAGTCATGCCCCCAATTCTGCTCTTTTTATACTTAAAACTTAAATTCATCTTCTCAATGGAATTTTCATTATTTATAACATCATAGTCAACCTAGAACTCAAATTTTAAAAATAATTATTTTAGGCCTGAGTACCTCCCAAGTGACTCTGAACCTGGAAATGTAGAGAATTCATGAAGACATAGCCTTGATAAAAAAACTGACTAACGAGAGCAGAGGGTTTTATCCATAGCAGGCACACTCTGTTTAAACCCAACAAATCCTTTCACTCTAGCAAAGGATATAAGCAAAGTAGCATTATTTCAACATTATCCTGAAACAATGATATTAATATAATCCCATAAAGGTAAGTTTAGAAGTGGCATAATGACAAATATTATAATTCAGTAATTCCATTTAACCATACCATATCAATAACATTTGTATTGGAATAAATCAAGGAAACACTTTTGCTGAGTGGTTATTACATAGATTTTTAAGTGTCTCAGCTTACTGATCATTTTTGTTTGTCTACTTTTGCCAATGAATTTGCAAGAGGCTTAAAGACAGCTGAATTTTACATATGAAATTAACGTATGTCTGGAGGCACTGTGATGCACTTAGTATACTTACCATTTGTTTTGATTATGTGATTAACATGTTCTTATTTACTCATAAGAATTACTATATGGTTAATTATATGACTTTTAATTACAATAAAATAATGCAACTAAAATCTGCCATTTATGATTCCTTTATCTGCTATAATTATCTATATAATAGTCTTTTTGGTGATGAGGATTGGATGCTCTTAAAAGAGGATGAAGATGAACCACAGTGGGTGGCATGAATTCACTCCTAACATTTGTAGTAAAAACATGTATATAAAATATACTGAAAATTTTGAGCGAACTCTGTGTGTGTGTATATATATATATGTACATATATATATATACACACACACATATATATATAATTCTGTATTTTTACATATAAAATATTCTGAAGGATTTTAAATAGTTTGAAATAAGTTACATTTCTCTTGATACTCATATTCGGGAATGACTGCATTAGTCTTTAAACTAGCTAGATAAATAATCCTGAGCACACAAACACAAAAATGCTGTGATTCAACGTTCTGGGTGTATGTTAAGGTCTGTAACTGACGGGTGGTAATATCCCACTTACTGAAGCAAGAAATTTCCAGGAGCGCAGGGAATAAATATATGGTTCAATGACAGCAGGAGAGAAAAAATATGGGACCAGTGAAGCTAGAGTTGGCTCTGTGATTATACCAGGTGGGTTAAGTCCTGTGTATTGCATTTCCTTCATTACTCCAAAAAACATTGCAACCAAAGTCCCATCATGTAGACAAAACACAGTTGCAGTAGTCCCTCTCTATATCGTGGTTCACTTATCACGGCCTCACTATATCACGGGACTTTTAAAAATATTATATATTTACTTACTTATCGCAGATTTTTCGCTATATCATGGGATTTTGCAGTACTGTATATGTATGTTGTTAAAGTTATGTAGGTTTAAGAATGTAGAATAAATGTAAGGTTCCTACTTCACGGGGGAGTCTAGAATGTAATACCCGTGATAAATGAGGGAATACTGTACCACTAATTCAGGACTCAGCTATGTATCCAGAGTCAAGTAAAGGAAATTGGCCATCTGAGAAGTGTCCAGCCTCATTTTGGGGAAGAGGCTTCTGGCTGTAATCAAGGCAAGATGGTACTATGTGCATCACTGGATGGGGATTCAGGGTAGGCTTTCAAGCCTGTTGTATCATGGTTACTAAAGTCAGGTGATAGATAGAAATCAGAGATGATGTGTATTGTCTCAGAAAATCTACTGGAAGTGTATAACACTGTACACTTTATACCAGGGCATTAGCACTGCTACTCTTAGTGTAATGCTGAATGATTTCTGCAAAAGCTACAAACTGGGGAATATTTTAGATGATGTCATGATAAACTTTATAAATAGAAGCAATGATATAGGCTCATGGAAGCAGGGGTTATGAATTATGTAGTCATTGGTAGTTATCTGGTTCCACGTGTTATAGACTGCACATGGTATATTGAATAGAACATGAGTTAGAGGCCCTGCCTTGCAGTCTTAGCTGTTGCCAATACTTGCATTGCTTTGAGAAAGCCAGAACAGTGTAAGTCTCCATTTTCTCATTTGTGAAGTGAAAAAGAGGAAATCAGTCAGATGTTCTCTAAGATCTCAAACAATTCCAAGGTTTATACATTTCTGTTAGATTTCATGACACAATAAGGGTTACCTCTATCTTTTTTCCTGCCCTACCTGACTTCAGTAGACATGTTACTATTTATTAGTGTATATAAGCTGATGTTCCTAAGTCACATGTCTTTTTTAAAAGATTTTATTTAGTTTTAGAAAGAGAGAAAAGGAGGGAGGAAGAGGGGGAGAGAAACATCAATGTGAGAGAGAAACATTGATCTCGGTTGCCTCTTGGAAGTGCCCTGCCTGTGGATGGAACCTGCAACCCAGGCATGTGCACTGACTGGGAATCGAACCAGCAACCTTTCACTTTGCGGAATGTTACCCAATCAACTGAGCCACACTGATCAGAGCTAAATCACATGGTTTTTAAATATTAGCAGCTTTTCCACTATTTTCACAATATTCTTAAGGAAGTTGATCATATCAAACAGTAACTCTAAAAGAGTAGAAACTAAGCACCCAGCAGTGATGTTGAATATGCAATAGTCTCCAACAGGATGAAAGTAAGCCTGGCAATATCTTTGTTTGTACCTGCCTCCAATACATTTGCAAAGGAGTGTTAATGAAAAATAAGAATGATGTTCCCATCACACATTTTGGGATTACCTGGCAGCAACATCAATTGGAAACCTAATGAAACAGAGACCACCTACAGAGGAGGGATAGTGTGTTCCTCTCTTTGTCTGCATCTACTTTCCCAACTGAGTGTATGGAGCAAGCTGCCTGTTTGTTTAAGCCCCTGGTACTAACTGACCATACATTTAACATTGATAATTGGCATTGCCAGTTTCCACTGTCTTTCCCTCATTGATTTACGTCATAGCACTTCACAATTATCGGATGATGGTAGTAGAGAACCGGCACATTACCACCTATGGCAATCTCAAAATTCTAGCACTGTAGCCTCTCTCAGTGTTGAAATGTTGGAACAAATTTAGGTCCCAGATAAATTAAGTGATCATTCCTCTGCTTAACCCTTTTTCACTCACTAGGGGAATATATTATGTGTTTATCACATAGAGCTTCTCCCAAGCAGGGAAATAACGATAAGAAACCTAGTAGGTGAGTTCC